>NC_060149.1:507477767-507778556 GCF_021461385.2 Schistocerca piceifrons | reverse complement strand
AAAACGATATAGGTTTACATCTATATTTATATCTACATTCCCACTTCCCAACCCTTCTTACGGTGTGTGTGGGAGGCTGCTTCATTACCAACATAATTTGCTCGCTTTATGGGATGGCGGGTGAAAATATTTTGTTGGTTTGTCAATTATAGCGTTTCAATTTAGAATGGTTGGTAGTCTTGTGCGATTTGCAGCACTACAGCCGATTACAGGGACCTGAAAACTATTTGTCCGAATAGCCAGAAAGCGATGATGAACATCCTGTTCATAGTATTCAGTCCACAGGTCCACTGTTCATTTCAACAGAACTGAAATAAAACCTTCTCACCCTCTACGAGTAATGCAGAGGAGTCAGCAACCACGACGATAAATAAAAGTCTACTCACGTTAACTGAGCAGCATATTTTAACAAAGTTAGACCTGAGTTTCTCCTGGCGTATACAACTTTCAAATAACTTCCGGGAATTCAGCCAGGTAACACTTTCAGCGGCGGGAGAACACCCCGCCATTGCTTGCATACTGGTCACCCCATGTTATATAATAACACCGAGATATTGGCATGCACGTCCAGCTATTGGGAGAGTGTCATTAGAGAGGCAGTTGAGATTAAATTAGCGAGCAACCTCGTTAACAGGGATGGAGGTTTCTGTTTAAACTCTGTTTGGAATCCGGCTCTCTCCCTTGTCAAAAAACAGAGGAACAGAGTCAATGCTGCCTCACCTGCGAATTCATAGTCTCACTATCGATAGCTCTGAATTTGGTCATCTTTGGTGGCACTAGTGTTCAGTGTGTGTGTGTTATCTTTCCTGCTTCTGTCGGAGAACCGAGGTATTAAATTTGCATGTACGCCGCCTGTCCGTTGCAGTTTGCCTTGAAAATGGCGGGGTGTTCTCCCGCCGAAATATCGGCGGTCGCTGAAAGTGTTACCTGGATGAATTCCCGGAAGTTATTTGAAATTTAACAAAGTTCATTAAATATATTCGCAGTTGACGACAATGAAAATTTGTCTTTGTTGAAAGAAGTTCATGAAATAAATTTCTACGGTATGTATGGCCGTTGGTAAATTATTGTAACAAGAAACGAAAATTTGTGGCGGACAAGGACTCGAACCCGGATTTCCGCTTATCGCGAGCGGTCGCCTTACCATTTTCTTTGTTTGCAACTAAATTTTACAAGAACGGATTTCCAGCATTACAAAACGCTTTACTTCATTTAATGAATGCTGATAAAAGAACAAATTTATGTATATGAACATAATAGTCATAGTGCTTATATGAAACAGCACTTACTCTAAAATGAACGTATACGCATTGATTATAAATTAAAGAACACAGGTAACTAAGCAAATAACGTTGTGCCGGTCTTTTTATACAGTGTAACAAGAAGAACAGTAAACTCCTATATTTATCATAGGAAGCAGGAAAAAATAATTTAACGATGCTACTGGTGTGCGAAAACGAATCGGCGACAGCTCGTTTTCAAGACCCCGGTTGGAGACATGCCTTCGGAAAGCGAATGCCGAGCCTTTGATAGTCATGAGAAAATAGCTTCACCTGTCAACTCCCGCTCACCAGGGAAGTTCCAATTGCGGGGCAGGTTGGATGAAATGCTCCATAAACAATTAGCAAAGGTGGAATGGTATTTAACGTGTCGTCTCATTATGTGGTGTCGTCTTAGCAAAAAGTCCAAAAACCGATCACATACTTGGGTCCATTTCTGAAAAGATAAAGGATAGTCATACCCTTTATCCAGGTGACCGCATGCATCTTTGATGGTGGAAAATACGTCCGGACACCGGAACATACTGGGGACGATCATGTGTGTTGGCACCCGGAGATGAAGCGTCAGTATCTGCTAGAGAAGGCACCATAAGTCCGCCGCCGAGTCGCAGAGGAGGCGGTATTCGTCTGTGATGTCCACATTACACATTACACCTCAAGCAGAGGGAGCTGTCCGCCAGGGCGATGGCGTGGAGTTTGTGTCGCGTCGGGTATTTACCAGCAACGTAGATGTACCAGGTGGCGCTCGTAGCCTATGGGTCACGTTCTTCGACATCATTTCTGGGATGAGTCCGCATTAAGGGGTGATAAATATCTCGCGTAGTGGGAGCTCTAGTGAAAGAAAAGTGTGCATGGACTTAACTGTAAAAAAATGTTCAAATGTGTGTGAAATCATATGGGACTTAACTGCAAAGGTCATCAGTCGCTAAGCTTACACACTACTTAACATAAATTATCCTAAGGAAAAACACACTCACCCAAGCCCGAAGGAGGACTCGAACCTCCGCCGGGACCAGCCGCACAGTCCATGACTGCAGCGCATTAGACCGCTCAGCTAATCCCGAACGGCGGACTACACTGTACTCCAAAAGGAACAGTTTGACATGTGATAGCGCTGGTATAATGGGGATCAAGGCGATCGAAGGTTGACATGAAGTAGGTGTGATTTCGTCGACCAAAAGTCGAGTGATAATGTTGAGGCTCTGATTCCATAACTTCAATTTCGTACGGACGTAAAGAGCTGTAGGGCGCACATGGACATTGACTAGCGCGAGATCTCCGCTTCGCTTGGGGAGGGGGAGGAAGTCATACTTGACGCGACACGCCATCATTGTAGAGGTAGGTAAAATTTGAGCGATGTTCTTATGCGAGATGCCATATAAAAGTTAACAAACCGCACCTTTTTTAACATGTCCATTGCTCGCAATGACTGACTTCGAACGGCCGTCATGATATTCTATAGAAGACGCTGGAAGTAGATCACCGGGGATGACGAATGTCTCGAGTAAAAACGATTCCTAGACGGCGTAGATTCTGTATCACCCTAAACGCACCCTCACGTTCATGAGGGAGCCCTTTCCAATACTCATCGCGCAGGATTTGGCGATGATGAGCGGGCCGCCCCCGTATCGTTCGATCCACCGTGTTGCCTCGTGAACCTCCTCGTTGGTTCGTACGATGAAAACGTCGTCGTCTGCCTAAGCACGGCATCTGAATGTGTGATCACTGACAAACGTCGCTGCAGGCCGCAGCGAAGCTATTCTAGTGCGATGGCATACATGATCGCTGAAAGGGAGCAACCCCGTCGGACGGACCGTGCGATCGATATTTATGTCGCCATCAGTCCATTGAGCATCGCCCTCGACGAAGCGTCACGAAGTTGGTGCATGATCGAGAGGACGAAGGCCGGTGGGAAAGCATCTGCTACATCACCTTCACGAAGAAGGTGTGGTTCACACGATCGAATGCCTGAACTAAATCTACTGAAATCATGGCTGCCTTCAGTCGACAGACTCCATCAATTGCGACTTCGTCTGTATAAACACATGGCGATTATTGTATATTGGTATCTTCTTCGCCCAAGGACGTCTCTGCGGGCGACAGGACCTGGTGCACTCGTTTGAGACACATCTCGGGGAGGCGCGTAAAAATTTTAAAGTCTGAGTTGAGTAAAGTGATCGGCCGATAACTGTTAGTTCGCTTGCCTCTAGATGGTTTGGGTATCGGATTAACTAGAGCTTCCCGAAAAGCTGGTAATGGCGACGTCGTAGGGGACAATAGTTCCTGGTACACTCCCCTCCATCGCCGCAACATTAAGTCCTTGAAGGTCCTATAAAATTCTAACGACGGGCCATCTTGTCCTGGTGATCGGTTGAGAGCCCCCTCTGTGATGTCTTCTGTGGAGATGTTTGCTAAAAGGAAGTCCGCCACCCGGCCAACAAGGGTACAATGACCGTCTGTAGTATGTCTGTAAGTACCTCAGCGTTAGGGTCTTCTTCAGCATAGAAGTAACAATAGTGAGCTTAGAAGGCTGTTGCGATGTCCACCTGTGATACCAATCGTCGGCCGTCACGCAAATCTAGGGAACTTATAAGCTTGTCGATGGCGTCTGAGATCTGCGACGACATGTTGCGTTGAGGTCGTTTCTCCGGCATCGCACTCGGACAACTACACCTTCCAAGCGGCTCAGAGTAAGGGCCAATATCGTGGCCTTGACACGTTGAACCTCGACCTGACGTGCCGGGGATGGCGGGTACTCCATAAGGTCTCATAGGATTATGTAGTAAAATTCTGTCGTGTCTCTGTACCACTGCATTCGTTCCTTGCCATACGTTACCAGCACGCGGAATAAGGATGGCTTTATACGTTGTACCCACCACAGAAATAAGACGAGTATTGTGTGATGCGTCTTTCGCAGGATTCCCATGTGGTCGTAACCATTTGTCGACATTCCGGTTCCTGTAAGTAGGCAACGTTAAGTTTCCACGGACCCCGACCTCACCATATTGTTTGTCGTCGGAAGTCAAATGTGCACATGTAAACAATGTGGTCTGAGAAGCTCGAAGTCCGTCTTTCCACTTTCAGGACGTACAAAGCGAGATGGAAGTCATGTAGACGCGATACAATCGACTGGCTGAGTGGCTCGTGACGTATGTATGTCCCAAGCGATCACCATGAACCACCTTCCACGTGTCGACGAGGTTGTGTCGACTTACCAAGTAACGGAGATCGGGACGGGTCGTAAAATTTGGATGTTGGTCCTTCCTCGCGAGAACATAGTTAAAAGCTCCGCCGATAATTATGTGCTCATATTGTCCCAGAAAGATCGGTGTGATTGTTTCAGAATAAAACTGTCAACGGTCTAGTCGTTAGTCCATGCCGGATGGCGCATAGACAATCGCTAGTCTGATGTCGTGTAGTGCTAGTGCTGGGCCTCATGCTGGCTGCAAGCACGTGACGTATGCTACTGCAATGCCGTCGCCAACTATAATCGCTTCTCCACTATTGCTGTTGGCGGCGAAGGTGACGTATGCGGTATAGCCATAAAAATCGGGCCAAATCTCCGTCCGTAGCTCTTGGAATAGGGCAGTGTCAACGCTCGCTGCTCGAAACGTGTCACGTAACAACTGAAGTTTAACATAGGAACCGATCATATTTGAATTGGTGGTGACATTTCTGTACGCCTGCACTGGGAAGAACGAATGTAGTAGAGTCTTAAGTATTGTCTGTCTCCTGGTCATCCCTGGTTCGCTAGGGCGACCTGTGGCATTTCATCATCTGGTGGAGGTTCAGGAACAACGCCGTCCACCCACTAAACGGGGCAGCCAGTTCCGGTCGGCGCTGATGCAAGAAAGTCCGTCGGCATCAGGGTGTCCGTGCTGATGCCGTGGGGAACGTGGCCGTTGGGGTCTTCAGGCATTTGTTGTGTTTCGGAGTCACCCAGTAAAATGTCCTGCCCGTGATTGGGGGATGGATACCACCAACTGTGCATATGACCTTCTATTGGGAACAATTCGGTGGGTGTGTGACGCTTTAATCCTGGAAGCCTCACTCCGACTCTGCCGTCGATATCATCTTCCTCTTCGTTTTGGTGACCTTTGCTTGCACGGATGTGGTTCAGTGTCGAACGCCGGGATGGAGTCGCGACGTTCAGGAACGAAGGCGGCAATAGGCACAACCATGGCATCGAGAGCCATATCACCTTCACATCTATCAAGATCTCCATCTCGCACCGGTATCTCAGGGGGAGGGGCCGGTTATTGTTGTAGACGTCAGCCTTGTCTCGTCCGGTCACTGCAGGCTGTGAAAAATCCTATGGAAGTTGCTATGCAGGCGTCTGAAGGGGATCGGGTCTCAGTGCCGCCACGTAGGTGTGTGTAAGGGATGTCATAGTTGGAAGGGTAGACGCTTCGTCGGTGTACAGCTGTAATTGTGTAATTCTGTGTTGGAGGCTTTCATTACGCACATATCCTTTTTACCACATATAGCACACGTCTTTGGCTGCCAGTCTTATATAACTATGGCCCGGTAATCGCCAATGAAAAGGTAGGACAGGACATGTTTCTTTAGTACAATGCAGACATCCCGCACTCCGTTCAAAAGTGGATATGTAATAAAGTGCGCCCGTTTCTCTGCTACATGCCCTAGTACTGTTCCTTAAGGGCGCAGTGCTGCCATCACGTCTTCTGTCGGCATTTAGAAAGAAAGTTCGAAGAAATGAATTGTGCATAATCCCAGGTCGGTATATTCAGCAATTACTGGGCCGACGTTGTTGTCCCAATGCCGGAATTTGAGGCCATCCTTTGTCTGTTCTAAGATCTTGTCGCAAACTGCGACAATTCTCAGTTTGACGTAAAGCACGCTACCAATGACGGACGGGTGTAGTCCAGTCAGGTCTTCACGTGGACTCTTCACTTCGTCACGTAGGAACTGTTCGACGGTGAGTGCTTTTGGTTCAAATGGTTCAAATGGCTCTGAGCATTATGACACTTAACATCGGAGGTCATCAGTCCCCTAGAACTTAGAACTACTTAAACCTAACTAACATAAGGACATCACACACATACATGCCCGAGGCAGGATTCGAACCAGCGATCGTAGCGGTCGCGCGGTTCCAGACTGTAGCGCCTAGAACCGCTCGGCCACAGCGGCCGGCGTGCTTTTGCTCACGTATATTCATCGGAAAAGATTAACTTCAATGTGGGTTTACGGTAAAAATTGGCCCTTCTATCGTTGATTGGAGCACGTGGGAATACCGCTGTGAAGTAGACAACTACGAGGTACACGCCGTGGTGAGGAAGTAAACAGCTGCGTCAGCACAGCCTCGCCACCGACGGTGAACTGCACCCTTTGGCTATGCATGCACGACTGACGGCGGATCCAAACATTCATATGTCGTCAACCATACGTCTACTACATATACTCGTCGATCCACTATTTATATTCACGTAAAGGAGAGACATTTTAATTGAATGTTACTTGCCTGGTGTTGGCGGATAAATACGATACTGGAGTGCCTCTGTTATTCCGATTTACTGTAATATCTTATTTTGAAAAAAGATCACATGCGCAAGAAGTAGTTATGATAACCTTTAAATCTTGCTCTAATATACTCACCACTTGACACAATTCAGAGAGGACTCCTACTCTTTGTTCCCCGCTACTTAAATTTAATTGCTCACCTTAAAAACGAAGAATGTTCTCAGACATCTGGAATGCGGTTTTCTAAAATATAGTGGACAGCACGCGAAACAATATATGGAAAACAAAACAAAAGAAATGGCTCTGAGCATTATGGGACTTACCATCTATGGTCATCAGTGCCCTAGAACTTAGAACTACTTAAACCTAACTAACCTAAGGACATCACACAACACCCAGTCATAAAGAGGCAGAGAAAATCCCTGACCCCGCCGGGAATCGAACCCGGGAACCCGGGCGCGGGAAGCGAGAACGCTACCGCACGACCACGAGCTGCGGACAAAACGAAACAGCAGCTTAAATTATCACTTCAGCAAGTTCACTTTACACAGTTTCACAAGACATACGCTACATCTCATTCGACCGAAAAAAAAACCTCCCCGGCCGTTGTGGCCGAGCGGTCTGGAACCGCGCTACCGCTACGGTCACAGGTTCGAATCCTGCCTCGGGAATGGATGTGTGTGATATCCTTAGGTTAGTTAGGTTTAAGTAGCTCTACTTTCTAGAGGACTGATGACCTCAGATGTTGAGTTCCATAGTGCTCAAAGCTATTTGAACCATTTTAAAGTACAAGATCTTCTCAGGGCTCGTTATAAAAGTAACAGCCCGATCACAGATACTGAGCATTCAGCGAGGTCGACACGCATGCGGTGCTCCTCTTGACGTGTTGGCATGTTTATACTGAGCCGGAAGAAGGTGTGTGGCGCCAAGTGATCCTACATGGCGCCGGGAGGCGTGTACTTCGCTCGTACGCTGCTTGTGGTGTAACCACAATGATACGCTCGCCGCTGGCAGTGGGACCGCGCAAACGCGATCGCACGTATCGATTTTCGAGTCACTGGATATAACACACTGCTGATGAGTTTTAAGACGTAATGCCTCGAAGACACCCTTTGTACCCCGTTTTCCATTATAGTGCATAATCGTGGCAGGTCTGATACAAATCGCAGACTTACCAGGCGCATTGTGTGATTTCAACGCTCTGACTGACGATCACGAAGAGAATTGTGAACTGAAGGGCTCTGAGCACTATGGGACTTAACGTCTGAAGTCATCAGTCCCCTAGAACTTAGAACTACTTAAATCTAAATAACCTAAGGACATCACACACATCCATGTCCGAGGCAGGATTCGAACCTGCGACAGTAGCGAAAGAGAATTGTGACGGAAACTAAGAGGACGGCAGCTGCCGAAGTCACTACACAAGAGAATGTTTGCAGCAAAACATCACGAAGGGAGTTACATAAGCTCGGAATTGCAGAGAGAGCTGGAATTCTAAAACTACAAATCCGTCAAGCAAATCCTGTAGTAGCATAACGTGGTGCCGAAGCCATAAAATGTCGACTGAAGAGCAATGGATAATGGTAGAATGTCATATGGTCCGTGGTCATGGAAAGGGCTCTTTTTGCGGTAATTGTCAAGCCTATTTTTGTTGTGCATGAGTAAATAGATTCACAGGATGGAATGAAAAATCCCAAATTTTGTGAGCAAATCTATACAATGAATCCGATTATTACTTTTGGCTATTATTATTAAGTCCCTTTTAAGTAATTTTAAAACTGTGTTCATTTTTGTGAATACACTCTTGTTTCACAGTTCTGGCAGAGATTACACCCCAAGAGTAAAATGGGTGGGGGGAGGGGAGGGGGTGATGCTGTGTTGCAAGACGACAGGGCCCCTGTTCACACTGCTCGCATCGTCAAGGTCTGATTTTGTGAGCGAGTATGAATTAATGAATTATCGCATCTCGCCTACGCACCACAGTCACAAGACTTCAGTAATATTAAGCCTTTGTGATCTACTTTGGAGAAAAGGGTGCATGATCGGTATCGACCTGCATCATCATCATGACACGTACTTGCCACTATTTCTCAGGAAGAATTGCATATGAGTCCCTAAAAAATCATACATGGCCTGTATTGATCCATGCAGAGACGACTGGAAGTTGTTTTGAATGCCAATGATTTTCCTACACCGTTTAGGTATGGTAATGTGCTGTGTATTTTTTGTTTCCAAATTTCTGTGTTTCCAAATTTTTGTCCACCACCTGTACGTCATCTGTGGGTAACCATAGACAGTATTAGCTGTGTTATTATTGGGGGAAAGATTTTCCCAGATTTGTTACTTTAAAAACATACTGTTTCACACTTTCTGTTAATGTTCTTTAAACTTTGCTTGAAATCCAGTGGTTTAAGACCAACGACTGGTGTGAAAATATCGCCAAAAGAAAATAAACTAGCAATATACACCGAGATGACAAAAGTCGTGGGATATTTCCTAATATCGTGTCGGACGTCCTTTTGACCGGCGCCGGCCGCTGGTGGCCGAGCGGTTCTGGCGCTACAGTCTGGAACCACGCGACCGCTACGTTCGTAGGTTCGAATCCTGCCTCGGGCATGGATGTGTGTGTTGTCCTTAGGTTAGTTAGGTTTAAGTAGTTCTAAGTTCTAGGGGACTTATGACCTCAGCAGTTGAGTCCCATAGTGCTCAGAGCCATTTGAACCATTTTTTTGACCGGCGTAGAGCAGCAACTCGACAAGGCATGAACTCAGCAAGTCGTTGAAAGTCTCCTGCAGAATACTGAACCATGCTGCCTCTAGAGCCGCCCATAATAGCGAAACTGTTGGCGGTGCAGGATTTTGTGCACGAACCAACCACTCGATTATGTCCCATAAATATTCTATGTGACTCACGTCAGCGATCTGCGAGGCCAAATCATTTGCTGGAATTGTCCACAATGTCCTTCAAAACAGTCAGGAACAGTTGTGGCTCAGTAACATCGTTATTTGCTAAGATGAAGTCCAGATATGCAAATGGTTCAAAATGGTTCAAATGGCTCTAAGCACTATGGGACTTGACATCTGAGGCCATCAGTCCCCTAGAACTTAGACCTACTTAAACCTAACTAACCTAAGGACATTACACACATTTATGCCCGAGGCAGGATTCGAACCTGCGACCGTAGCAGCCACGCGTTTCCGGACAGAAGGGCCTAGAACTGCTCGGCCACCACGGCCGACTATGCAAATGGTCTTATAGTAGCCGTACACAACTATTTCCAGTCAATCATCGATGCAGCTGAACCAGAGACCCTGTCCATCCCATGTACATACAGCCCACGCCATTATGGAGCCACCATCAGCTTCACAGTGCCTTGTTGACAGCTTGGGTCCATGGCTCCCTGGGGTCTGCGCCATACTTGAACCCCACCATCAGCTCTCACCAATTGAAATCGGAATTTATCTGACCAGTTCACAGTTTTTCAGGTAGTCTAGGGTCCAACCGAAATGGTCACGAGCCCAGGAGACACGCAGCAGGCAATGTCGTGCTGTTAGCAAAGGCACTCTAGCTGAACGGTCAGCGCGTTGGAATACCACGCCCGGGCGCCCGAGTTCGATTCTCGGCTGGGGTGGGAGATTTTCTCCCCTCAGGAGCTGGGGTCTGTGCTGTCCTCATAATCATTTCATCCCCATTGTCGACGCGCAAGTCGCCCAATGTGGCCTCGACCTCAATAAGACTTGGACTTGGAGACCGAACTTCCCGCATAGGAACTCACGGCCACTGACGACATACGATCATTTCCATTTCCAGCGAAGGCACTCGCGTCCGTCGTCTACTACCATAGCACATTAATGCCGATTTTCGCAGCACTGTCCTAACACATTCGCTCGTCGTACGTCCCACACTGATTTCTGAGTGTACTTGTCTGTTAGCACTGACAGCTCTACGTAAACGCCGCTGCTCTCGCTCATAAAGTGAAGGCCGTCGGCCGCTGCGTTGTCCATGATCAGAGGTGAAGCCGGAAATTTGTTCTTCTCTTCACAATCTTGACACTGTGGATCTCAGAATATTGTATTCCTTAACGATTTCCGAAATGGAATATCCCACGCGTCTAGCTCCAACTACCGTTCCGTGTACATAGTCCGTTAATTTCCTTCGTGCAACCATAATCACGTCGGAAACGTTTTCGCGTGAATCACCTGAGCAGAAATGACAACTCCACCAATACACTGCCCTTTTATACCTTGTGTATGTGATGCCACCACCATCTATATATGTGCTTATCGTTATCCCATGGCTTTTCTTCACCTCAGAATAAAGAATGCTGAGAACATCATCCAACGGTACTCAGTGCAGGCCCACTACAACTACGCTGTAATTATGCGCTAACTGTGGATTTGTGGTAGACATACAAATAGTCACAGGCAAAGAAATGTAGTGTAGACAGTTAACTTTTACTAAAGATTCCACGACTGTACTGGAATACGTTAGGGCAAACTGAGATCATTACAGTGTTTTGCTATGAAGAAAACCCTGTTACTCATATTTTGTGATTATATAGGTACCCTGGCATAGAGCTTAAAAGTATCTAAAATGACTGATAAATTTTGTTTGGATAGTTGACCTGTGGGACAATTTCTATTGACAATTTCAACTTTTTGTAGCCCCTACGTCTGCACTGGGCCCGTGTCTGTTCTTCAGTTCTTCAGTTATGCGAACTGGTGTGGCTATGCAACACTTCAAGCACTATAGCTGCACTCAAGTGCAGTTATTATACGTTGTAGTGATACATTTGTCAGACATTCTTATGTGTGTCAATGTTCTTTTCATTCAAGAATAGTGTGCACTGACATATTTGATATATCAGTGTGGTGAGTTGTCTGCGTGGTGAAAAACGCGTGTGGTGGTATGAGCAATTGATGCGCAGTCGGCTAGAAGGGAGGCAAATGGAATTATGTTCAGCAGGCGGAGAGCATATCCGTTAGATAGGAGGCGGTCTGTGGTGTATTTACTGCACAGTGTCTGCGAACTATTTTAGCAAATTTTTGTTACTATCTACTATCTCTCTATTTACCACATTTTTGTTTTCTACAGTGACGTTTTGAATGTAGTATTTTCTCATAAATGTAACATAACTGTGTTAGGACTGTGTCATCATTTTGAAGTATTTTTCCCAACCATATGAGTTTCTTCTGTTCTTGATGTTCCTGGTTCGTTTAATACTTCCGCCTTCTAAATACTCCCAGCATCTCTGTTATGTTGACTGATATACTGGCTGTCACTAATCACACATTTCAAAGGATAGTTGTTGTGGGGTCTTGGTTTACTACACAGATTTATTAAAAATATTCGCACAAGTTTTTAGAAAAACGTATTCCATATTTTAAGAGGTTATAGTATGGACCGAAACAGACAAAAATTTCCGGTAAACATAGGCTCTAAAATGCATACCTTAAGAGTTATGAATACTTTTTCATCTTCGCTATTGTGAAACTCGTCTCGGACCTCTCGCGCCCATGTTGTTTAAATTGACATAAATTGACACTATTTTGCCTAGATACGATGTGAACTACATTTGATGTATAAATACACTCCTGGAAATGGAAAAAAGAACACATTGACACCGGTGTGTCAGACCCACCATACTTGCTCCGGACACTGCGAGAGGGCTGTACAAGCGATGATCACACGCACGGCACAGCGGACACACCAGGAACCGCGGTGTTGGCCGTCGAATGGCGCTAGCTGCGCAGCATTTGTGCACCACCGCCGTCAGTGTCAGCCAGTTTGCCGTGGCATACGGAGCTCCATCGCAGTCTTTAACAGTGGTAGCATGCCGCGACAGCGTGGACGTGAACCGTATGTGCAGTTGACGGACTTTGAGCGAGGGCGTATAGTGGGCATGCGGGAGGCCGGGTGGACGTACCGCCGAATTGCTCAACACGTGGGGCGTGAGGTCTCCACAGTACATCGATGTTGTCGCCAGTGGTCGGCGGAAGGTGCACGTGCCCGTCGACCTGGGACCGGACCGCAGCGACGCACGGATGCACGCCAAGACCGTAGGATCCTACGCAGTGCCGTAGGGGACCGCACCGCCACTTCCCAGCAAATTTGGGACACTGTTGCTCCTGGGGTATCGGCGAGGACCATTCGCAACCGTCTCCATGAAGCTGGGCTACGGTCCTGCACACCGTTAGGCCGTCTTCCGCTCACGCCCCCACATCGTGCAGCCCGCCTCCAGTGGTGTCGCGACAGGCGTGAATGGAGGGACGAATGGAGACGTGTCGTCTTCAGCGATGAGAGTCGCTTCTGCCTTGGTGCCAATGACGGTCGTATGAGTATTTGGCGCCGTGCAGGTGAGCGCCACAATCAGGACTGCATACGACTGAGGCACACAGGGCCAACACCCGGCATCATGGTGTGGGGAGCGATCTCCTACACTGGCCGTACACCACTGGTGATCGTCGAGGGGACACTGAATAGTGCACGGTACATCCAAACCGTCATCGAACCCATCGTTCTACCATTCCTAGACCGGCAAGGGGACTTGCTGTTCCAACAGGACAATGCACGTCCGCATGTATCCCGTACCACCCAACGTGCTCTAGAAGGTGTAAGTCAACTACCCTGGCCAGCAAGATCTCCGGATCTGTCCCCCATTGAGCATGTTTGGGACTGGATGAAGCGTCGTCTCACGCGGTCTGCACGTCCAGCACGAACGCTGGTCCAACTGAGGCGCCAGGTGGAAATGGCATGGCAAGCCGTTCCACAGGACTACATCCAGCATCTCTACGATCGTCTCCATGGGAGAATAGCAGCCTGCATTGCTGCGAAAAGTGGATATACACTGTACTAGTGCCGACATTGTGCATGCTCTGTTGCCTGTGTCTATGTGCCTGTGGTTCTGTCAGTGTGATCATGTGATGTATCTGACCCCAGGAATGTGTCAATAAAGTTTCCCCTTCCTGGGACAATGAATTCACGGTGTTCTTATTTCAATTTCCAGGAGTGTACATTTAAAATAATTTTGTTTATTTGAAGCTTACATTTTAAAAAACTCAATTTTTATACTTTTGCTGGTGGCTTTGATTCTTATTGCAAATTTGTGCAGGGTCTACAGACAAAAGCAGAATGTTTCGAGCATACAGATTCGGTGCTCTTACAACATGTAATTTGACTCTTTCTGTCTTTCTTCTCTACACAGTGTGCACATCATCTCCTCTTCTTAACTGATGGTTTCACTGCCCTTCCTGGGTCCAGTGCTACTAACGAATTCTTTTACTTCTATATCTCCGCTAGCTGCTTTCCCAAATTGACGACGAAAGTCCGACGTCTCATTTTTTATTGGTAGTCAGTATCTTCCAAATTATGTATGCATTCATTACACTTACATCGATCATGTTGAAAAAAAGTAACCAATCGAGAGCGCCATGTTTTTTTCGTCCACTGTGGCATCGTGTCTTCTGTCCATGGTGTCAACGCTGCCCTTTGCGGCATTGTATGTCACTATAATTTCAGGCTTCATTAACTGTGATGATAACACAGTTTATTGGTCCTCAAGAGAGGTAACGACGGTAACAACTTTGTTTTCCTTAGGAACAAAAGAGGCTATCATCACATCTGGTTGAAAACCAAATAATGTAGAATATCCGCCGCGTCCTTCAGGTATAATAAAATTGGCACGCAGTTCACCTTTGTTTTTCGGGTAGTACTGACTAGTGTCACATATTTTGACAACAAATAATGAGCTAAATTGAGAGATGTAAAAAAAATTATCGTAGGTGATATTACGTCCAACCTTTTTAAGTTCAATCACCAGGGTTTTCACAGCATTCTGTCCAAGTCGCACGGCTCTGGTTTCTTCCTCTTTCCCCAAACACACTCTCGTCTTTCAGCATGTAATTTGTTGCACTGTCACAAATTGCACAGAACTTTATTCCATATCTACCAGTTTTTGATGGGATGTATTTCCGAAACGGACAGCAACCTCGAAATGTGACCAACTGTTCATCCACGGTCATGCACCATCCTGGAATGTAGGCATCCCTAAGGGTAATTTCCCACATCTCAAAAATTTCTCTGTTTGGTTTCAATTAGTCACTTGACCTATGTTCACTTCGGGCTGCTGCATTGTCAAAACGAAACATCCTCAGAATAGCATACAAGTGATATCTTCATTTCTTGACTTGTAAACACCAGTCAGGATCAGAAAACCAATAAACTTTTTCAGTACGTGCATGTATACAGGGTGGTCCATCTGAAGTTTCGGATAAGATTATCTCGAAAACTATACATCGGATAAAAATAGTGGGTAAGACAAGTTCGTAAGCTCAGAGGGGGACATCAAATTATATTACACGTGACCTCCAGCTCCCGCCCCCTTAGGTGGGGCAAGGGGCAACTTTTAAATCTTAAATGGAAACACCCATTTTTATTGCAGATTCGGATTCTCCATAAAAAGTAATCAAGTTTTTTCTGAAACATTTTCTAAACCACTGAAAGATGGCGTTCAATCCGAGAAAAAAGTAAAATTGGTGAATAACTCTGATTTATTTAGAATTATCCAAGAAAGGCGCATCAAATCGATAAAAAATATGCACCAATTCTTTAGTTACGCCAAATCAAGCTATTTTTGTACAAAATGTACGGTATCCTACTTTTAGCGTTACCCAGGAACAACGACATAGACGTAGTAGAATGATGTTCCCATGGGGTGCTTCATTAGTGTGAGACCCCTTGCCTCCCACATGTTGGAATGCTTCATTAGTGTGAGTACCATTGCCTCTCACATGTTGGGGTGCTTTATTTGTGTGAGACCCCTTGCCTCTCACATGTTGGGGTGCTTCATTAGTGTGAGTCCCCCTGCCTCACACAATTTGGGGTGCTTAATGAATGAAATTAGCCACGAAGAAATTGTTCAAAATTATCCCCATTTGCATAACGTCAATCGTTTGCGAGAGTTGTCCACAGTTTTGAGCAGCACATCCCGTGGTATGGCTGCACACGCTCTTCGAATGCGTTGCTCCATATCCTTTCGGGTTGTGGACTGTCTTTCATAAACAATATTTTGAAATAACCCCACAAAAAAAAAATCAAGAGATGCTAGATCTGGTGAATGTGGAGGCCAATTGGCCCGCCACGTCCAATCCACCTACCAGGGTATCGTAAATTTAAAACGTTCGGCACATGTTTAGAATAATGGGGAACTGCCCCGTCCTATTGGAACCACATACGTTGCCTCCTGTCTAAATCAACATCTTCCATTAGCTCCAACAAATCATCGCGGAGAAGTTGTAAATAAGATTCCCCAGTAACACTTCGGTCAAAAAATACGGTCCTATCAAGTAACCGTTTAAAATTCCACTCCAGGCCATTAACGACCATTTGTGTTGATTGTCAACGGGTCTGTGCCAGTGTGGATTGACAGGGGACCAATAATGACAATCATGGCGATTTAATTCGCCATTATTTTTGAAGATGGCTTCATCGGTGAACATAACGTATCTAAAAAAATCATTGTCATTTATCATTTCCAAGGCCCATTGGCAGAAAGTCACGCGTATTTGCATATCTTTCGGCTTTAATGCCTGTGTCAGTGTGATATCAAAACAATTGACTTCGGTATTCCAGTTTGTCTCTGAATCGCATGACTACTCATTTCGGGATCCAGTTGAACACAGGCGAGAACGGCAAGGGTACGAGCGACATATTCATTGTATTCACGATGACGAGGTGGACGGTGCATGTATCCATTTCGAGCTTGTTGAGTGCAATTTAGAATAATGTTTTCGCTTGGATCTCGTCTGTTTGGGAAACTATCCGCATACAATTGCGGAGCTGCCGTGTAATTGTTATGGCATTCACCTAAAATTAACATCATATAAACAATCTCTGTAGGAGGATAGTGAGCCATGTTTCGCTAAAGAATAACTTACTTTCGTCAGTTGATGTTTACGGTTCACAATCTGAAAGTGCAGTGACGTCTGATCGCATTGCACCGACCTTTATACTGAGCTATAGTTCGCAGTTTCGTCATGGTAGCGCCACAGTCGGGTGACTAATGCAATTGTGAAGAGTTCCCTAACGAGATTTTAATACCATTCCGCCTCCCTCCATCAAAAACTGTGGCGCGTAGGATACATTTTGTAAAAAATAGCTTAATTTGGGGTAATGAAAGGATTGGAGCACATTTTGTATCGATTTGATGCGTCCTTCTCGGATCATTCTAAAGAAATCGGAGTTCGTCCCCAATTTTAAATTTTCTCAATTTGAGCGCCATCTGTCAATGGTTTAAAAAAATGTTTCAGACAAAACTTGATTACTCATTTATGGAGAATCCGAATCTGCAATAAAAAATGGAGGTTTCTATTTAAGATTTAAAAGCTACACCCACCCCACTCAAGGGGGCGAGGGCTGGGGGTCACGTGTAGTATCATTTGATGTCCCCCTTTGAGCTTGCGAACTTGTCTTACCCACTATTTTTACCCGATGTATAGTTTTCGAGATAATCTCGTCTGAAACTTCAGATGGACCACCCTGTATATCCCCCTTGTTGGTCCACATACACACTTTGCCAATGAGGGGTACACAAAAAAAAAACATAAAACAAGTTTCTTCATTATCTCAGTTCCTAATCGAATAAATTTTAGGTCCCTGGTCCTCTTTCAGTACATACGTTTTGCTCCGCCTATCAGAAATTGAAGCTTGAATAGCTGTAGCCCATATCGCATTCCAGTTACGACAAAACAGTAAGTCACACTCAACACAACTTGCATTAAATCATTTTCAGCGACATATACCTCATTATCATCATCACTGGAAGACTCGCATTCAATAGGTGGGTTTTCAGAGTCAAAGACTGCTCCAGCAATTCCCTTACATCCTAGACTGATATTCTTTGTACAACAGACAACTGTTATGATATAATGCAAGAAAATAAGCATGTGCTTATCAAAAGGAGGACTGTTGAACAATGAAATAATAACAGCACGAGTTAGCAATACCAAATGCAAATGACGTAACAGACACTGTGCGGACAGACATCTGGTTGTTGAAAAATTACTTCTAAATAAATGGGACTATGCGGCCCGTATGGGAGGAAACGTGCACCAACACTTTAACACAAAGCCTTAAGTGATGACTAACTTGAAAAATTAGAAAAAGTCATAAAATTTCATTAAAGAAAAACGTTTAATTGCTAATAGGAAAGATATTAAACATCACGGACTAGTTTCTGAGACCCGATGGTGCATAAAGGGTTAAGTGAGGAAACACTGTCCATGGATACAGCGTGCAGTAAATATTAGATAGTCCTGTTACTGTAAACCACATTCACAGTTCTGGGTAAGTGTAGTGGAACATTAATTCTAATAGAAACGGTTTACGCTTTGACAAGGGCGTGAAATGATTTTACATTGTAGTTTTATCTTTACACTTACCAGCGTAATGGAGCCGTGCTATTCCACACGTGAAACGGTAGACATGATCTTCTTTTATGGTCTTGCGTTAATTTTACTTGTGGTTGTGTTTTTTTCTGTCAATGAACTAACTATGTGTGATAGCTGTTGTTATTGGCTACGCTTTTTGTTTTATCTCTGTCTTACTGTATCTCTGGATTATACTTTTTCCTGTATTTACAACGAATCTCAGTGCCGCCTCTTTGCTTTCGTGCTATATTGATGTAATTACACGTTCAAGATTCCATCTGTGGGAGTGGACTTCCTGCAAATGTTCATACTACGCTTACTGTGTTATTCTGCTAAGTGTCGAGATCCAGGAATCTTTTCTTTGTTGAAACCGTTATGTCTGCGCGTACTGAGTTCGTCGTTTATGGAGCGTTCTGTTCCCCTAAGATTCGTCTATTAGAAACCCAGAGTCGTCCACAGGAGTTTATTAGTACACCAGTATGTATCTGCTGTAAATACCATGTCAAACATTACACTTACTATGTGGTTCTTGAAAATTTTTGCAATCATTCCTGATACTGAAAAGTATATAAGTAGCCTTGGAGTAAGTGTGTATTAAGTATTATCGCTGTGTAATTAATTTTATGTCGTTATGTTCAGCATTCCTGTTAAGTCTGTGGTAATTTCCAGACGAAGAAGGCTATTTTATTTTAGATTTTCTGTTACTGTATTGTCTTATTAGCTGCATTCTACATCTACATCTACATCTACATACATACTCCGCTAGCCACTAAGCGTTGTGAGGTGGAGGGCACAATTTGCGTCACAATCATATCCCCCCTGTGTTCCACTCGCGGATCGCGCGAGGGAAAAACGACTGTCTGAACGCCTTAATACGAGCTCTTATTTCCCTTATCTTTGAATGGTGATCATTGCGCGATTTGAAAATTGGTGGTAATAATATATGCTCTACACCCTCGGTGAAGATCGGATTTCGGAATTTAGTGAACAGCGCCTTTTTATCGCGCCGTCTATCTGCAAGTGTGTCCCACTTCAAAGTTTCTATGAGATGTGTAACGCTCTCGCGACGGCTAAATGTACCAGTCACGAATCTCGCCGCTCTTCTTTGGACCTTCTCAATCTCTTGAATCAGACCCAACTGGTAAGGTCCCATACAGACGAACAATACGCTGCCCTGGGGCATACCTGATGTTACGTTTGTTTCTGTTGAAGTCGCCCCGTTCAGGACGATATACTTCTCTCTGTCTGCTAGAAAACCTTCTATCCAACCGCATATGTCATTGGATAGACCGTAAGCACGCACTTTCTGTAGCAAGCGACAGTGCGGAACTGAGTCGAGCGCCTTTCGAAAGTCGAGAAATTGGCATTGAAGGTTGTTGTTTTGTTCGTTTTTTAATGTTTTATATAGTAAACATTTTTGACACCTATTTTGCTACATAGTAAGAAGGCACCAGTCTGAAATTTACAATCTGTCTAATGGGAAAGTCTTATTAATGAAGTTTTGGTTGGTAGCAATGTGTTACATCTTCTGGTTTCTTTTCCCGTTAGTCAATGTATGCACTTCTGGGCATTAAAACTCCAAATTGTTATAAACTTAAAATCAACTTCAACTCTAGCAATTTACTCGCTGTCCTACCCCACATTAGGTCTACGTTCCTCCCTCTCTATCGTTTTGTTTCTGCTTTTTTTTTTTTTCATTCTACGATTCGGTCCAGACACACCCAACCCGCTATTCCATTTTTGTTTCGTGCTACACGCTCCACCCTCAGCATACTTACTATCAGCACCCCATTTACAGCCCAACACACACTTTTGTTTATGTACTCACCTATAACCATATTGAACCTCCAACCTTCTCGTCTTTTATCTGATCATTAACCCTGTAGGGCAAGTGCAGTGTTTTTAAATATTTTTGTATTAATACTTCTTAATTATAAAACGAGGAAACAGTGAACAGTTATTTTGTTGGGTATAATCAATGAAAATAAAGTTTTAAAATAATTTTAACCTGCGAGAACTCCACCTTTAAAAGTGACGCGATTGTTCGCGTGTTGCGCATTTTGCTCACACTCAACAAGCAGTCTGAAATGTAGTTAAAACGTGTAAATTAGTATGTTTTTTGTTGTTTTTATAATAAAAAATTTAAATTTCAGTATTTAACAATTTTATCTGCCGCACACAACAATGAGTTTTTCCATATTGTTGGTAATAATCTTAGGACAATTACAGTCGCCAGTCTCCTGAGGCACTTACAAAAAATATTCAAAAAACAAAGAGAACAATTATTTCTTATTGTTTAAATTTTGTGACTTAATCCTCGTTACATATATGAGCATTGCACGTACCACATAGTATTACAGTATGTACATTACACAAAATTTAGACAATGGATACAAGCCTTTTCTGTCTTCTGATTTCCGCGTCTTGGATAGATTTGACGTATACCACTGGGTTTTTCACCGTCTGAAACTTCTGTTTCGTTGGTGAATCGTGTCATAACTTGCTGTAGCGGATGAGCTAGGTTTTGCGTTGTACTCCTACGCACAGTTTGCTGTCGTGTTAGCTCTAGAGCCAGCGTTTTCAAGTACTGTCTCCTAGTAATAATCACATGTCTTTATGTATTAATTAATAGTTTATGTCTTTAATATTTAAAATCGAAGGAAATAATCTCAGTGGCCACCTACATGCTACTCGAGCCACGTAATATTCTTCTTTCAGTCGATCCACCACATCGATACCTCCTTTTGTTCGATTATATTACGTGATAATCACGGATTTTGCGTGTTCCACAGTTGTTGGATCAATCTCATTATTGTCGTGGAGCGTCCTTGCTATAAGAACAGCATTTTTCTTTTTTTTTCTCTGGTGTATAGGAAACCACACCCCAGCTCTCACGAAAAACAAAGATACTGTTGGGTGTTGGCTTTATTTTAGTATCGAGGAACAAAGGAGGGATATCCTTTTTATTCGTCCTGAGATTACCAACTAACGTTGTTCGTTTGCTCATCAATTCGTCAGCCAGTGGGATCGAGGTGAAATAATTATCATTCGTTATATTTCTACCAGTGTATGATATATCTTGTGATAAACGATTCACAACAGCAGATGCAGTGTTATCGAATTTGTATGGGTCATTTGGTTGCTTGTTTGGTTAAATTTCGACAGTACTTGTGCAAAAAGAGTTTGTGTCACATAATGACTACACCTTGATTCCGTGCTTGGCCGGTTTATTTGCTATGTACATACAGAATTTACAGCGGCCTCGGAAAGTTTCTATCATTTCATCAATTGTTACTTTTTCTCCTACCTGATGATTCGATCGACACTTTGCGGCAAATGAATCAAATATTACTCGAATTGGGGCGAGATTGTCAGACCCTCTCTGAGCGGGTTTGAACATAATCAAACGCTACAGTTGTCATCAGGAAAAGAAATCTGGTACAGCTCATAACGGCTCGAAAAATATCAGGTGCTGTGCTGTCTTTGTCCCACATTTTCCGCACATTCAAATGACGCATTTATTATACCAGGCATGTATAAAGTGCCAATAAACGCTTTCAGTTCTATAATATCAGCCTCTTTACAATCCCTCTGTCTTAAAAATCGAGCGCTGATTTGTCTGATATGAATACTCGTATATGTTATTGTGTGAGTCAGCGTTGCTTGTCTTACAAAAAGAAGTAAACAGTCTACAATCGCCGGCCCCTGTGGCCGAGCGGTTCTAGGCGCTTCAGTCCGGAACCGCGCTGTTTCAACGGTCGCAGGTTCAAATCCTGTCTTGGGCATGGATGTGTTATGTCCTTAGGTTAGTTATGTTTAAGTAGTTCTAAGTCTAGGGGACTGATGACCTCGAATGTTAAGTCCCATAGTGCTTAGAGCCATTTGAACCAGTCTACAATATCTTTGGCGTCTTTTGCCACAGCTTTTACCTCTTGTCTGCCAATAACGATATTATGAGAGCTTGTCCTCACATTGGAACGTCCTGGATTGTAACTCCTATGTTTCGTTTGTTTTCGCCTAAGTAAAATAACTGACCACGTGCTTGAATGGAAGACATTTTCACCTCATCTCAATCTGGTGACTGTTCCGTTTCGGTTCGGTGGTCGCTGTGTTCATTGTGTACGTCACTTTCGGTATTATCGGTGCTAACAGATGCTACTGCAACAACTTCTAGTACGTCCTCTTCCAGCCACGTCAAAATTCTTTCTTCTAGTCTATCCATCTATAAAAATACAAAATAATTTAGTTTACTCAATACATAGACCTTTAGATATCATAAATAATAAAAAAACTCAATAAACCGAGAGCAATGCTCATAAAATGACATTTTAAGAAATGTGAATAACAAAATATATACTTACGTCGGCACTTGCACGATGAGTAAAATACCCCACGACGGTGATCGGCCCAACCAAATGATATCTGCAAGCGACTACTGCGTACTGGCGCAATGACAACAGTTTTCGCGGGTCAGGGGACGTACAAAACCCAGCAACCGAGTGAACGAGAACGCTGAAGGCTTTGTTGACAAAATGCCGATTGTTTTAAAATTTGTGTGAGCAAAATGCTCATAGCGCGAGTGCTCACGAGTTTAGTTCATGTAAATGTTTCACCTTTCAAACGGTATATTGGCTGTATTAATACGTTGAAAACCATTAAGCTGAAGAGCAGAAAGCTGGTACCACTAACACCGTTCCCCTCATTCCCTGCCCATTCCCCCCCCCCCCCCCCCCCATAAACAGATTGAGTGAAGGGAGTGAAACAACATTAAAGAATAACAAATCAACCAGGAGATCGTCAGGTTTCCTGTAGTTCTTAGGAAATTGTTTCCTTTTTACTATATGGCTCTAGTTGTCCTTTCCCCATAGGACACACGGAACCCTTATCTGGCTGTCCAATTGCACCTCACTTGACCAAGCAGTTCTGACAATATGGTGCAATAGCGTCATTCTAAGGAAGAAGAACCGCGGCTGTCGTCTTCAACTGGACTAGTAACGGTCATTAAGAATCACAATGTAAACGAAATGCTAAGATATGACGCTCTTTGTTTTCCGTGACCTTCTGCGTGAAACTGTAATAATAATATGTTGAATAATCGAAAGCCGAGCGGTTCTAGGCGCTCAAGTCCGGAACCGCGCGACTGCTACGGTCGCAGGTTCGAATCCTGCCTCGGGCATGGATGTGTGTGATGTCCTTAGGTTAGTTAGGTTTAAGTAGTTCTAAGTTCTAGGGGACTAATGACCTCAGATGTTAAGTCCCATAATGCTCAGAGCCATTTGAACGATTTTTGAATAATCGAAATCATTAAAGCGCGCGCGCGCGCGCACACACACACACACACACACACACACACACACACACAAACAAGAAAGGGAACCGATTAGAAATCGCTCCAAGTTACGGTATTAACGCTACCCGACGAGTAAGAAACTAGAGGGAAAAGTCCTGCAGGAAAATATGTTGTGTTCGGCCTTTTGTAGCCGCATTTTACAGTAAGGATTAACTTCGTTTCTTAACGTGCCATTTTGGCAACAATTTTGCATAAATTTTAAATGCGTAGTGGTCGGTCCCGCTATGGCTGATCGTAAGAGCGAGCGCGTAGCACTGCACGGAAGCTGTCGCCGGGCCAAAGCCGTGACGATCGGCGTGCGAGGGCTATATATAGTAGCACATTCGTTCTGTTTCATTATCGCAGCGGCGCTGGTCCGGAACACTTAACGGCGAACCTGTTTTCTTACGGCACTCAACCATTTACTGCGTTGTCTACGGCTCTTAACTGCCGGATCCAGGCTGCAGAGTTAAGCGCGGCTACGGGGAAGTGAGTTTCCAAGCGGCTGCCTGCCAACGCCGCCACGACCGCTGCTCACATGCTGTATCCAGCGATGACAGGGTGCAACATGGTTCAACAGCTCTTTCAGAACTGCGATAGAGACGAGAAAATGTTCGATCAGTTGCGTGGGTGATGTACGGGGAAGAAGAGATCTTTTCTGGCAAACGAAGTAGAGGAGGAATTTATCAATGAAGTTCTACAAGTTCTATTTTCTTCAAACATTCCGTTTACTACACAAAAGGAACAACTTGTTATTATAGCACATTGCTCATGTCTTATAATCTCGTTTGAACAGTTATACAACAACAAAAGGTATCGGAAATAATGGTTTAAAAGAGTTACCGAGAGTTTTCCGTAAATAGCGTCTTCGTTGTCTTAGAAAACAACATTGCAGTTAATTAGAAAGATCAAGGAGTGAAATACGAGTCAGAATTAGGAAATGGTAAGTAGTGCAGCATTTATATATTTGTGGGTGCAATTAAAGATGGTAATTTGAACTAACATTTCTTTCGCAACAGTTTTGCTATGACAAATCTTTCCAAGACACAGAGACCAACTGTTCAGTAAATTAATATATGTTGCCTGTTTTCATTTGCCACAATCGTAATAGTACTCCATCTTAATTTTTTAGAAGAGTATTTGGTAATAATATTTCACTGATCGGAAGAACGCTCAAAGAATAACATTTGGTTCGCATTAACGATAAACCACACACCTTTAACGCTTAAAGTATTTAACACACAGCTCACTATGAACATATTGACAAGTAATAAATGTTATAAGCAATCCATAGTAATTCAAAATAAATAATCTGTACCATAACCACGCTAAGTTTCATAAGGTACTTGCGAAGAGCATTTTGCTTACGTTCGTAATGATCTCAAAGCACCTCAGAAACATTTTGACAAATTCTCCTATGCCGGAGATGAATGTGAATGTTTATTTAGAAACTCGTCAGAAGAGAGAAAGTCTAGAGTTTTATACTGCATCAAAGCGGAGAACATCAGTAATGCAACACAACCTTGAACGCCGCTGCTCCAGGATACGAGTATATTGCCTTAAAAGCTTCACCTTACCGATCAGTTCAAAAACAATGAGCACATACAGCGTGAAAGAATAAAATGTTGCTAAGCTCAAGTATTTTCGCGATTGTATATTCTCATCTATATACAAAAATTAACGATGTTGACATGTGAGTCTGATTTACGTCACTACTATATGACGGTAAAATGAGCTTCGGAACACGTATTGATTAACTTTTCTTTCCCTGCAGCGGATGAAATTAATAAGCAGCCTCATACACTTTCCTGCAGTTAGCGAAATACTTCTGTCACCCCTCCCTCCCTCAGGCAATCACTAAATGAAGGGAATTGATCAACGATGTTACTTACGGATGACCTCATGTTAAGCGATGGCATTCTTAATTGTTACAAACGATTAACATATACGGGAGGAACTGAATGCCGAGGCTCAACATCGCCTTCCCCCCCCCGCCGAGAGTTTCAAAAAACCTAAAAAAATGATGGATGAGGGCCATTGATTTCTTAGAGAGGTCGTCAGGTCAGACTGCGAAGTTTTATTAGAACTATTGCCCCAGAACTTTAACTTCCGCTTGGAAATGACAGTACAGATATAATTCGTCTTAGGATGAAAGAGGAAGCCGCCTGGTAGAATTTTGCACAGAGCACAACTTAATCATAGCTAAGACTTGGTTCAAGAATCATTAAAGAAGGTTTTATGCATGGAAGAAGCCTGGAGATACTGACAGATTACAGATAGATTATGTAATGGTAAGACAGAGATTTAGGAACCAGATTTTAAATTGTAAGACATTTCATGGGCAGATGTGGACTCTGACCACAATCTATTGGTTATGAACTGTAGATTAAAACTGAAGAAACTGCAAAAAGGTGGCAATTTAAGGAAATGGGACCTGGGTAAACTGAAAGAACCTGAGGTTGTACAGAGTTTCTGGGAGAGCATAAGGGAACAATTGACTGGAATAGGGGAAAGAAATACAATAGAAGAAGAATGGGTAGCTTTGAGGGATGAAGTAGTGAAGGCAGCAGAGGATCAAGTAGGTAAAAAGACGAGGGCTAGTAGAAATCCTTGGGTAACAGAAGAAATATTGAATTTAATTGCTGAAAGGAGAAAATATAAAAATGCAGTAAATAAAGCAGGCAAAAAGGAATACAAACGACTCAAAAATGATATCGACAGGAAGTGCAAAATGGCTAAGCAGGGATGGCTAGAGGATAAATGTAAGGATGTAGAGGCTTATCTCACTAGGGGTAAGATAGATACTGCCTACAGGAAAATTAAAGAGACCTTTGAAGAAAAGAGAACCACTTGCACGAATATCAAGAGCTCAGATGGAAACCCAGTTCTAAGCAAAGAAGGGAAACAGAAATGTGGAAGGAGTATATAGAGGGCCTATACAGGGGCCAGTCCTGGCAAAACTCTACCATCTGGTGAGCAAGATGTATGAGACAGGCGAAATACCCTCAGACTTCAAGAAGAATATAATAATTCCAATCCCAAAGAAAGCAGGTGTTGACAGATGTGAAAATTACCGAACTATCAGTTTAATAAGTCACGGCTGCAAAATACTAACGCGAATTCTTTACAGACGAATGGAAAAACTGGTAGAAGCCGACCTCGAGGAAGATCGGTTAGGATTCCGTAGAAATGTTGGAACACGTGAGGCAATACTGACCCTACGAATTAAGGAAAGGCAAACCTACGTACCTAGCATTTGTAGACTTAGAGAAAGCTTTTGACAATGTTGACTGGAATAATCTTTCAAATTCTGAAGGTAGCAGGGGTAAAATATAGGGAGGGAAAGGCTATTTACAATTTGTATAGAAACCAAATTGCAGTTATTAGAGTTGAGGGGCATGAAAGGGAAGCAGTGGTTGGGAAGGGAGTGAGACAGGGTTTTAGCCTCTCTCCGATGTTATTCAATCTGTATATTGAGCAAGCAGTGAAGGAAACAAAAGGTAAATTCGTAGGTATTAAAATCCATGGAGAAGAAATAAAAACTTTGTTCGCTGATGACATTGTAATTCTGTCAGAAATAGCAAAGGACTTGGAAGAGCAGTTGAACGGAATGGATAGTGTCTTGAAGGGAGGATATAAGATGAACATCAACAAAAGCGAAACGAGGATAATTTAATGTAGTCGAATTAAGTCGGGTGATGTTGAGGGTATTAGATTAGGAAATGAGACACTAGAAGTAGTAAAGGAGTTTTGCTATTTGCGGAGCAAAATAACTGATGGTGGTCGAAGTAGAGAGGATATAAAATGTAGACTGGCAATGGCAAGGAAAGCGTTTCTGAAGAAGAGAAATTTGTTAACATCGAGTATAGATTTAAATGTCAGGAAATCGTTTCTGGAAGTATTTGTATGGAGTGTAGCCATGTATGGAAGTGAAACATGGACGATAAATAGTTTAGACAAGAAGAGAATAGAAGCTTTTGAAATGTGGTGCAACTGAAGACTGCTGAAGACTAGATGGGTAGATCACATACTAATGAGGAGGTACTGTGTAGAATTGGGGAGAAGAGAAGTTTGTGGCACAACTTGACTGGAAGAAGGGATCGGTTGGTAGGACATGTTCTGGGGCATCAAGGGATCACCAATTTAGTGTTGGAGGGCAGTGTGGAGGGTAAAAATCGTAGAGGGAGACCAAGAGATGAATACACCAAGCAGATTCAGAAGGATGTAGGTAGCAGTAGGTACTGGGAGATGAAGAAGCTTGCACAGGATAGAGTAGCATGGAGAGCTGGATCAAACCAGTCTCAGGACTGAAGACCACAACAACAACAACAGGGTATTGGACGTAGAATTCCACTAATGAACTTCACATAAACGTATTTGCAAAAGCGCTCACTCTGGATATAATAATGCAAAACACGCAGCCAATAGGGTCTAAGAACATGCGCTGGTACCATTTAGAGATGGATAGCTGTTGCGGAATATCAATGGACATGCGTGGTGGAACTCCCTAACGCAGATCGAACGTGACTTGTCGGGGTATATTATTCTCAACGACAAATTTGATGAACGAGGAGTGAAGTACGAGCATGGTTTTAATTATTTTGTTTTGATAATCATAATCGCAATTCTGACACGAATGGCACGAGTTTTGTGAGTAATCTTTGAGCAATTCTCTGGTCAACGTAGTGTGCGGCAATCTGAAGAAAGCCTTCGTTATTTCGTAATTGTGGATACACCTGTTCCTAATCTGTAAGACATAACTCAGAGGTCTGTCGAAATGGGGGTAATGAAATCGAAAAACCGGTTTTGAGATCTGATTCTGCACAACGCCCCTGTGAAGAAGCCAATGTGCACTACGTGTTCACACCGGGGGGAGTCATTCCTGGTGTGGAAAGGGTCCTTCCGGATGCCATGAAGGGTACAGGGTGCACCCATCTGCAGGTGGTCGCTCATGTCGGCACCAATGGTTCAAATGGCTCTGAGCACTATGGGACTCAACTGCTGTGGTCATCAGTCCCCGAAAACTTAGAACTACTTAAACATAACTAACCTAAGGACATCATACACACCCATGCCCGAGTCAGGATTCGAACCTGCGACCGTATCAGCAGCGCGGCACAGGACTGGAGCGCCTAGAACCGCACGACCACCGCGGCCGGCTCGGCACCAATGATGTGTGTCGCTATGGATCAGAGGAAATCCTCTCTGGCTTCCGGCGGCTATCTTATTTGGTGAAGACTGCCAGTCTCGCTAGCGGGATGAAAGCAGAGCTCACCATCTGCAGCATCGTCGACAGGACTGAGTGCGGACCTTTGGTACAGAGCCGAGTGGAGGGTCTGAATCAGAGGCTGAGACGTATCTGCGACCGTCTGGGCTGCAGATTCCTCGACTTGCGCCATAGGGTGGTGGGGTTTCGGGTTCCGCTGGATAGGTCAGGAGTCCACTACACGCAGCAAGCAGCTACGCGGGTGTCAGGGGTTGTGTGGCGTGGACTGGGCGGTTTTTTAGGTTAGATGGCCTCGGGCAAGTACAGAAAGGGCAACAGCCTCAAAGGGTGCGGGGCAAAGTCAGGACATGCGGGGACCAAGCAGCAATCGGTATTGTAATTGTAAACTGTCGAAGCTGCATTGGTAAAGTACCGGAACTTCAAGCTCTGATTGAAAGCACCGAAGCTAAAATCGTTATAGGTAAAGAAAGGTGGCTGAAGCCAGAGATAAATTCAGCCGAAATTTTTACAAAGGCACAGACGGTGTTTAGAAAGGATAGATTGCATGCAACCGGTGGTGACGTGTTTGTCGCTGTTAGTAGTAGTTTATCCCGTAGTGAAGTAGAAGTGGATAGTTCTTGTGAATTATTATGGGTGGAGGTTACACTCAACAACCGAGCTAGGTTAATAATTGGCTCCTTTTACCGACCTCCGACTCAGCAGCATTAGTGGCAGAACAACTGAGAGAAATTTTGGAATACATTTCACATAAATTTTCGCAGCATGTTATAGTCTTAGGTGGAGATTTCAATTTACCAGGTATAGACTGGGACACTCAGATGTTTAGGACGGGTGGTAGGGACAGAGCATCGAGTGACATTATACTGAGTGCACTATCCGAAAATTACCTCGAGTAATTAAACAGAGAACCGACTCGTGAAGATAACATCTTGGACCTACTGATAGCAAACAGACCAGAACTTTTCGACTCTGTAAGTGCAGAACAGTGATCATAAGGCCGTTGCAGCATCCCTGAATATGGAAGTTAATAGCAATATAAAAAAAGGGAGGAAGGTTTATCTTTTTAGCAAGCGTAATAGAAGGCAGATTTCAGACTACCTAACAGATCAAAACAATGATTTCTGTTTCGACACTGACAATGTTGAGTGTTTATGGAAAAAGTTTAAGGGAATCGGAAAATGCGTTTTAGACAGGTACGTGCCGAGTAAAACTGTGAGGGACGGGAAAAACCCACCGTGGTTCAACAACAAAGTTAGGAAACTACTGCGAAAGCAAAGAGAGCTTCACTCCAAGATTAAACGCAGCCAAAACCTCTCAGACAAACAGAAGCTAAACGATGTCAAAGTTAGCGTAAGGAGGGCTATGCGTGAAGCGTTCAGTGAATTCGAAAGTAAAATTCTATGTACCGACTTGACAGAAATCCTAGGAAGTTCTGGTCTTACGTTAAATCAGTAAGTGGCTTGAAACAGCATATCTAGACACTCCGGGATGATGATGGCATTGAAACAGAGGATGACACGCGTAAAGCTGAAATACTAAACACCTTTTCCCAAAGCAGTTTCACAGAGGAAGACCGCACTGCAGTTCCTTCTCTAAATCCTCGCACAAACGAAAAAAATGGCTGACATCGAAATAAGTGTCCAAGGAATAGTAAAGCAACTGGAGTCACTCAACAGAGGAAAGTCCACTGGACCTGACGGGATACCAATTCGATTCTACACAGAGTACGCGAAAGAACTTGCCCCCCTTCTAATAGCCGTGTACCGCAAGTCTCTAGAGGAACGTAAGGTTCCAAATGATTGGAAAAGAGCACAGAAGGGTCGTCGAGCAGATGCGCAAAACTATGGACCAATATCTCTGACGTCGATATGTTGTAGAATTTTAGAACATGTTTTTTGCTCGGGTATCATGTCGTTTTTGCAAACCCAGAATCTACTCTGTAGGAATCAACATGGATTCCGGAAACAGTGATCGTGTGAGACCCAACTCGCTTTATTTGTTCATGAGACCCAGAAAATATTAGATACAGGCTCCCATGTGGATGCTATCTAGGCGCGCAGTCCGCAACCGCGCGACTGCTACGGTCGCAGGTTCGAATCCTGCCTCGGGCATGGATGTGTGTGATGTCCTTAGGTTAGTTAGGTTTAAGTAGTTCTAAGTTCTAGGGGACTGATGACCACAGCTGTTAAGTCCCATGGTGCTCAGAGCCATTTGAACCATTTGGTAGATGCTATTTTCCTTGACTTCCGGAAGGCGTTCGATACAGTTCCGCACTGTCGCCTGATAAACAAAGTAAGAGCCTACGGAATATCAGACCAGCTGTGTGGCTGGATTGAAGAGTTTTTAGCAAACAGAACACAGCATGTTATTATCAATGGAGAGACGTCTACAGACGTTAAAGTAACCTCTGGCGTGTCACAAGGGAATGTTATGGGACCATTGCTTTTCACAATATATATAAATGACCTAGTAGATAGTGTCGGAAGTTCCATGCGGCTTTTCGCGGATGATGCTGTAGTATACAGAGAAGTTGCAGTATTAGAAAATTGTAGCGAAATGCAGGAAGATCTGCAGCGGATAGGCACTTGGTGCAGGAAGTGGCAACTGACCCTTAACAAAGACAAATGTAATGTATTGCGAATACATAGAAAGAAGGATCCTTTATTGTATGATTATATGATAGCGGAACAAACACTGGTAGCAGTTACTGCTGTAAAATATCTGGGAGTATGAGTGCGGAACGATTTGAAGTGGAATGATCATATAAAATTAATTGTTGGTAAGGCGGGTACCGGGTTGAGATTCATTGGGAGAATCCTTAGAAAATGTAGTCCATCAACAAAGGAGGTGGCTTACAAAACACTCGTTCGACCTATACTTGAGAATTGCTCATCACTGTGGGATCCGTACCAGATCGGGTTGACGGAGGAGATAGAGAAGATCCAAAGAAGAGAGGCGCGTTTCGCCACAGGGTTATTTGGTAACCGTGATAGCGTTACGGAGATGTTTAGCAAACTCAAGTGGCAGACTCTGCAAGAGAGGCGCTCTGCATCGCGGTGTAGCTTGCTCGCCAGGTTTCGAGAGGGTGCGTTTCTGGATGAGGTATCGAATATATTGCTTCCCCCTACTTATACCTCCCGAGGAGATCACGAATGTAAAATTAGAGAGATTCGAGCGCGCACGGAGGCTTTCAGACAGTTGTTCTTCCCGCGAACCATACGCGACTGGAACAGAAAAGGGAGGTAATGACAGTGGCACGTAAAGTGCCCTCCGCCACATACCGTTGGGTGGCTTGCGGAGTATAAATGTAGATGTAGATGTAGATGAATCTCTGGCATGATTTACTATGTGAGCGAGTCAACCAACGGAACATACCGCTCAAATCAGTTTCGGAACTGCTTACTAGGATTCAGGAGGACATGCCAGCAGGCTTAGTGGGAAACACTGTTAGAGTGTTACAGGAGCGAATGTCTAAATTAACATAATAATAGTTTGTGACTAGGATTTTATTTCTGGAGTCTTGTCGAGATTGGCAATGATTTTAGATGTGTGTGTGTGTGTGTGTGTGTGTGTGTGTGTGTGTGTGTGTGTGAATTCCTAAGGGACCAAACTGCTGAGGTCATCGGTCCCTAGACTTACACACCACTTAAATTAACATAAACTAACTTGTGCTAAGAACTACACACACACCCATGCCCGAGGGAGGACTCAAACCATGGGAAATGTATCAGACTGGAATTTAACAGCCGAGAGTTACTTAGAATAGATTCTCAGGTTTACAAAAAATGGTTCAAATGGGCCTTAACATCTGTGGTCATCAGTCCCCTAGAACTACTTAAACCTACCTAACGTAAGGACATCACACACATCCATGCCCGAGGCAGGACTCGAACCTGCGACCGTAGCGGTCACGCAGTTCCAGACTGAAGCGCCTATAACTGCACGGCCACACCGGCCGGCCTCAGGTTTACACCCGGCCCGACAGCAGCCACTGCCGCCGCCACGAAACGTAAACATGTGTGGTAGCGCTACGGCAAGTGATAATCATTTGACACTCAAAACTGTGGTCTTCTCCGTCTCTCCTATTTTGTGGTATATTCAGCCATGACCTGTAGCTAAACATATTCACGACTGTCGGGCTTAACTGAAGCAGAAACACGAAATATCCGATTTTATGAAAATAATTGATCAGCCACTGTAGAATATTTGATACTCCGAAGTTATTGAATTGTTTTAATTGTGTAATTCTTTTTGATTGCTCTTTACTGACCCCCATCCATTAATTGATTATTTTTCATTGTACATTTTAGCATAATTGATATCTCTTGCCCCAATGATGCTAAATTGGTTTGTATTTTATCCACCCCCAGACATGGGCATCAACTATCTTACCTCTAAGGAACCTTAGAATAGTTAGGAATTTCGCTTCACAGTTGTGAACATACAATATCAACATTTTGCAATTCTGTACGTATTACAATTATCATTGATATGTCGTAAAGTCAGACTTAGAATATGGAATAAACTTTAATAACCAAAAGCTAAGAGTTTGGTTTTTGCTAACATATAGTTATGCCTGAAGCTATACACTATTTTCCGTTAGCGATAATGTTTCATTTACAGGGTGTGTAGTGGAACCGACATTGAGATCGTTGTCTGATTACATCACTGTCTGTACTGCTGCACTCTTCTGAACACTGCATGCATGAAATGGTACCTTCCTACCTTGCAGGCCATAGGTTCAACCGAAATTTCTCAAACACTCACATGGCGCCGCTGTGCAACTGTGGTAGGAAGATACATCAGAACCAATCGCATATATGTTAGATAATGGCGACCCTGATAGTATGATAAAATACCATGGTAAGGTGGTTGACCATTTGTAATTAGGAGGCCTGAAAAATATCCTCTTAATATTTTTTTTCGTATTACATTCTTTTGTTGCATCAACCAATGACAAATGTCAGTGGCCACTGACAAAACAATAGGGAGACAGATGTGCAATGCAATGAGATATGTTCGCACTATCCCCATAGTTAGTTGTAACGTCATTGCTACCTTTAAATTTTTCTTGCAAGCATACAGGCGGCTGACACAGCGTTGATAAGATAGTTATGTTCCAACTGGTAAGTGACGGTCGTACAGTCTGGTTGTTGTGGCTCAAATAGTTCAAATGGCTCTGAGCACTATGGGACTTAACTTCTGAGGCCATCAGTCCCCTAGAACTTAGAACTACTTAAACCTAACTAACCTACGGACATCACACACATCCATGCCAGAGGCAGGATTCGAACCTGCGACCGTAGCGGTCCTGGTTATTGTGGCAAGGGATCTAGGAACAGTAGAGGAAACGTGAAGGTAATAATTTTATGAAGTGAATAAGGTCGTATGGTCGCATGACTATGCGAAGTAGGGCGCTTTAGTTAAAATTGCAAAGACGGGAATTAGAGAGATTAGCAATGACACATCGAGACCTTGATCAAACTTAGATTGACACCCAGCAAAATAATGTACGGGAACCACAGGATAGAACAACAGGCGACACAACGCCATGAGAAATAGAACAGGGGGTGCAGTAGGACGTAAATACTGAGCAACAAGGCACCGTAAGCGGCGACCAACATACTGCAGAGGTGCAAGAAGGTGGGGAACGTCTTGAATATGCAGAACCTGTAGTACATGTAACAAAACCTCCCTCACAACCGAGTACAGGCAGTACAAGTCGAAATGTGTCATCGCATGGTTCAGTGCAGTCAGTTGCAGACAGACACGAGAATGTACACGCAGAACAAATCGTGCTTGAAATAGAGGTAGTAGTACCCGTTAATTTGTCGGAAATTCTCCAGCAATTAACGCGCACCATAACGATAAAAAACAGAGAGATAAAACAACAGACGAAACAACTGCAACAACAGATACGTGAGCAGAGTGTGGAGAGTGCGGGACTAGCGAAACAACTGCAACAACAGATACGTGAGCAAAATGCAGAAACAACGAATCAGCTCCGTGAAATTAGAAAACAAAACATGGAAGTCAAAGAACAATTACGTCACATTGAGAAGTAGGCAAAAGAATCCCGAGATGTTACCGAAAATTTAATAATAGGTCATAGGCAATTAAGAACAGGTATTGACAAGGTCCTAGTGGACATGCAGACATTGCGGAAAGGCTCCCAGACCTAAATAAAAACGTTGCATGACGACACTCTGGGTGAACTTAAAACATAATTCGTCAATGTAAAATCATTACGTGATGTCAACAAAGCATTATGTGATGATACTCAAAGTGAAATTGCAAAGATAACTAATCAGATTAATGCAATTACACGCCAAGCAGCGGGCACAGCACGACAAATGATTGAAGATAGTGTGTCACAAAAACGCATCACGAGAGTGGCTCTCAAGTGGTACGATACTCCCACTGTGAGAATAGAAGCGAAAACGAAGAATCAATTCCAAAAACTCAGGGAAGAACTGTTGCGAACTATACAAGAGCGACGTGATCAAGATCGTACTAGCTCTGAATCTGTACAACTTCCACGTCAGCTACGTCACCAGAGCAAGAAGTTTCACAAGGAATGACAAAAGATTTCACACAAATACAATCCCTATCACAGGCGGAGAAGAAGTTATGCGATAGCCGACCACCTGCGATGTCACAGGTGCGTTTCGAAACTCACGGAGAGCAGACGGCACCATGAAGACATCGGGTACCTCAGGCATACTTTTCTGAACAATTCGGACCACTTGATGAAGCGGCAAGATAAGGCAGGCAAGACACCGAGCCAATAAGTGACAGAGAAGTGAGAGGGCGCTAAGGTTATTGAGTAATACGTACCACCTCTCACGCAGAGCCGCTGAAAGAAAGTCATTGCGTTCCATTACAACGATATCATGCAAGACTAGGCAAAAGTTACAGTGAGCAATTTACAATGGATTTACCATAATCTGAAAGACTGACACGTGAAATGACCGGAGAATGAGTGGTAAGGATTGTCGAATTTCGTACGGTACCATGACGAGATACGACTACGATCATTTCCTTACTGTAAGGAAGTTTCAGCATTTCCGTGAAGGGAAATCACCTTCGTGGAACAGTTCAGAGCAGGACTACCAGAACATTGCACATTAGCACACAAACTAGACTTCATATGTGCCCATTTATCTGGAACAGTAGCAGAAACGATGCAAAACGTAGCAGCTACATGTCAATCATATGAAGATTTCAGAGACAAGTTTCTCTCACGCTATTGGTCGAGTGAAGCACAAAATAGAGTGAAATATGAACTACTACCAAATACATACTTCGAGAATTCAGGAGAGTAAAGCTCTGCAAAATTTTTCGTAGCAATGGCAAAGGAAAACCAATGTTTGGGTGTGCCATACAGCGATGGAGAATTGATTAAATTGTGTATCACGAAGCTGCCACTAAAATACCAACAGTCATTGGTAGAGCGCGGAGGCAAAAACGTGAAAGCCTTCAAAGGAGATTTGAGAGATCTAGAATTTATAATCTCGGAAGATAAGGCAAGGAAAAAGAGAGACCAGTGTGGAAATGTGAATGAAAGACCGCGAAATGCGCCGGAGACCACATGAAAGAATGTCAGCTATTACGAACCACGTGGCCGTGCCGTTTAGCCGCGCAGTCTAGGGCGTCTTGTCACGCTCCGCGTGGCTCCCCCCGTCGAAGGTTCGATTACTCCCTCGGGCGCCGGCCGCTATGTAGTGGTTCTAGGCCCTCCAGTCTGGAACCACGCAGCTGCTACGGTCGCAGGTTCGAATCCTGCCTCGGGCATGGATGTGTGTGTTGTCCTTAGGTTAGTTATGTTTGAGTAGTTCTAAGTCTAGGGGACTAATGACCTCAGATGTTAAGTCCAATAGTGATTAGAACCATTTAAACCATTTTTGAGCTCCCTCGGGCATGGGTGTGAGTGTCGTCCTTCGCGTAAGTTAGTTTAAGTTAGATTAAGTAGTGTGTAAGCTTAGGTTCAAAATGGTTCAAATGGCTCTGAGCACTATGCGACTTAACTTCTGAGGTCATCAGTCGCCTAGAACTTAGAACTAATTAAACCTAACTAACCTAAGGACATCACACACATCCATGCCCGAGGCAGGATTCGAACCTGCGACCGTAGCGGTCGCTCGGCTCCAGACTGTAGCGCCCAGAACGGCACGGCCACTCCGGCCGGCGTAAGCTTAGGGACCGATGACCTCAGCAGTGTGGTCCCATAACACCTTACCACAAATTTCCAAATTTCCAAACGAACCGCGTGATAACATCGCGCCAAGGAGTATCAATAGACTCCAACAAAGAAACGGTTATGGGTAAGGGACAAAAAATGGCTACGGTTATCCATCCAGGAATGGCAATAATTGCTACAGGGGGAATAACGGGAATCGAAACTGGCATCGGAGGACCAACAAGCGGACAAATTTCCAGCATCGACAAGTCGAACAAACACAGGAAGGACCGAAAGAAGACGTGGAGATAAGGCCTTCAAACCCCGATAAACGTTCGAATTGACGAGAGAGCGTCCACGTCAAGGAGAACAGCGCACCTACCAAAGCAAGCAGCAGCACCGTAACGAGAGAAATGTACGCCTTATCACGAGAGGTAAAAAATGGTGGAACAGAACCGAGGGACCGAAAGAATTCGAGATACCGCAAACATCAGGATGGACAGGAATTACTTGGGAGGATTTCACCTAAAACGGACTACACAAACAAAATGAAGCAGGCATAACAGAAGTCGAGCGAAAATGCAAATTAATTAGCACTGCAGAGTTATTTAAAACCGGAACTAGGGAGAGCCAATTCCAAAACGACAACACACCGTCGAGACAGGCAATAAATGAGGAAATAGGAGCGCAGAGATCAAATGAAGACAGAAAAACATCATTATGCTGAGGAGACATTAACTGGAAGGATACCAACGAAGAAAATGAACTACCAGAGGCAGGCAAAAGGGGAGATGAGAATAGGGACGAAGTAATTTCAATTGCCGAGTTATTTGAGGTTAAGAGCAGGGAAAATGAACTCAAGGAGGATAATGCTCAGTCGACGGAAGTTGAAGATGAATTACAATTGGGCACAGGTCCCAATATGTATAGTGATGGAAATTACATAGATATAACAAGGGCATTTAGGTGCGATTATTTGGGAGTTTGAACTAAGAAAGAACAGACAGATGTAGTTGAGATAAGGGAAGACGACGTTAAATGTGGAGAGAAAGTCGTAGAAGAGAGATAGTGGTCGAGACTTATCCTACAGAAGGTTAAGATTCACAGGCGAAGATATTAAAACGACTCTCGTATGATTCAGTAGAGGATGCTTTAATGCGGGGAGATGAGGGAGAGCAAACCGGTCGACATTCAACCAGCTGTGAAGGCCATGGTAGCAACTTATTCATAGACAGTGGAAGAGAGCTAACCGCGATTTTGGAGAACTTATTCAACCAATGCAATGCTAATGAAGAATTACCAATCTTCAAAATGAAGAGGATTAAAGTCAAAGGTACAGTCGTGCTCAAAAGTATCCGAACGACCTGAATTGCATTTCGCCTGATTCGAATGCAACCCACATAGCGCAGCTGTCAAGCAGGTCCTCTAATCGCCCCTCGATACAGTCGTTTGACTATTGAAAATGGTTCCAATAAGTCACCACTAGAAAACACTGCTCTGTATCGCAATAACTCAAGATGTAAAGTAATAATAGCGTTTGTTTCGTCAGTAGAAATAAATAACTAGTGTAAGAAAGATTACTGTTGATAGAGTTCTACGTGCCGCGACTCTTGACTTTATTGTGGTTCAACCTAACGTCTACTTGCCAGAGAAGTAATATCATGTTTAACATGAATGTCAGACCACAATGCCATTATACCTTCTTCACTTGGCGTAGCCAGAAGACAAAGGAATCTGTCTCTCCTTATCAAAAATCATCAGTAGAAGTTGGAATCTAACCCTGGCCGTAAGTATGTGAACCTAGCATCAATCCAAGAGACCACCACATGCTCTTCTCCATCACTCATTTTTCTATCACAACAATATTGCGCCACACTGGATGAGAATTCTGACACACAGACTCCCTGTAGCGGTTTGCAGCATCTTCAGTACAGTCATTTACTTGGTTGACCGAATCGCCATGAACTAGCTGCCTCGGCTACCCAGTGCATACATTCGACTCTATTTTGTAATCACTGAAATAAAATCACGTAACTGACACCTACACAGAACTGCCAACAGTGTAGGATGCAGAAATTTAAACAGCAAGTTTTCCTTTCCACTTGAGCTACACTATTGCGTTATCTGTTTGTTAAAAACCTCGTGCAGTGCAAAAGAAAAGGTGTAACTGTCTGTCTCTCAGAAGTCTAGATCCGGCCATATGCATTATCTCACAACACTGTGCAATGCGCAAGTTCTGGAGGAATTGTTGTTGAGTTCCGGAGGTGTTGTAGCTATGTGTCAGCGAGTAGCGTACCGGTAAGCATCGCGCACTGTTGATAAGACGTCACGAGTATGTGTACGTTCACTGCTACATTTTTTAAAACGCCATATTGCTGTCTTCACTTCTCAACCCAAAATAGTCACAGGTGGAAAAAGGGCTAACTTCTGCGACATTTTGTTCTTTTCAGGTTTAATAGATGTCCATGCTGCAGATGCATCTCGAAACTTTTGTATTATGTATGGGGAGAGCGCATCGTGCCAAAATACGTCAGAAAAGTATTTTCTACATTAGCTGTCACGTGGCAGTGGCATATTATTCTTCATAAAACCTCGTTTGACAGCTTTTACTCAGAACAAGTTTTCTACATGCATGTAATCAATAAACTGCATGTGCATTGTCAGACTTTTATAGATAACATCAGAGAATTCGAATATATCGTTGATGATTAATTTCTCTCTCATGTTAACCAATGTTTTAACAACACTAAAAGAAACCGTACAAAAATTGTGCACTGTATAATAAGGAATGAAATAAAACTACCCACGCTGTCTGTTTCAATAAAACTGAGTATCTGTACACAAGCGTGCATCTATCGGCCCGAATTGGTAAAATACTAATCACTTAGATTTCGATTGGGTCTGTGTTTGATTGGTATGCTGCCTCATACTCAAGTGGTATGCAAATGTGGCATTTCATAAATAAAGTTATGTATTCCTAGAAACCCAAAATTTGTTTGTCAGCAGCGGAAGGAGGCGTTACCTGTTGTGCAGCATTGTAAGTTTTTCATCATTGCACTATGAGCCGAAAGTATTTTCTTGCGATTTCCTTATCGATGTGTGATGTGACTGCTTGTCGCTCTTTCACAGGAGGGAAAAAAATGTTACAGTCAGCAAGACTGGAACCGCAAATCACAACAAACGCTTTCTCTGAGTTTAGCACGTTTTCACAGAGCAAGGGAAGAGGCATGCGTCTAGGTCTCCTCTTACGAGATCAGTAGTGGCTAGAACTCGTAAACTGCTATTTGAAGGACGAGATTAGATGCGATGTCCATGTGCAACGACTTTTCTGGGCTGAAAACCGTAAATTTACAATCTTTTGTTACAGCTCAAGCGTTAATAATAACTCAGATTATTCAATGGAAATGACAGGAAAAATCAAGCGAACTTTGAGGCTTAATTCCGTGCACAGTGGGAAGTAACTCGTCGCTCACAGAGTTGCCAAATATTCCTTGCCTTGTTGCCAAATCTCAGTTACATTACCAGCAGGAAGAAGACGAACCGATGTGATCCTACAGTGGGCTGGGAGGTGACCACAGCTGACGTCTCAAAGACGCGGCTGCTACGGCCTGGAATGCGTAATCCGTCTGATTCACATCTCCGTAACTGGGTGTAGGGACTGGAGCGTAGTTACTAATTATACTCAGAACTGACTGCAAACTAAGCTTCATAAATCAGTAACTCTCATAGTTCTGAATGGAGGGCTCCATATGGTTCCCAAGTTGTGCAGCGCCCATAGACCATAAAATTACCAAAGAAGCAGCAACCAGTCGCAAGATCATGTTTTCTTTATTTCATTTTGCATATCTATTTCGACTGATTAACAGCCATCATCGGTGCTTTCAACGTGTATGTGTATGTTCCTTGAGTAAGAAGACTGTCTTAAACAGACGTCAAACATGGAGTCAATGTTTGACGTCTGTTTAAGACAGTGTTGTTACTCAAGGAACATACACGTTGAAAGCACCGATGATCGATGAAAACAGTCGAAATCGATATGCAAAATAATTAAACAAAGAAAACATGATCTTGCGACTGGTTGTTGCTTAGTTGGTAATTTTAACTCTCCTAGTTGTTTTTATATATCTTTCGTAAGTGTAATCAAAACTAAGAAAATCATTGACGGACGTTTTCGTGCCTCGCCGATAGTCGAGCACAACAAACAAATAGAAATAAAAAAGACTCTGTGTGTGTGTGTGTGTGAGAGAGAGTGAGAGAGAGAGAGAGAGAGAGAGAGAGAGAAGAGAGAGAGAGAGAGAGAGTGAGGGAGAGAGATAAAAATAAAAAAAAGGATGAGAGAGAGTAAAATATTGTTGCAAAGAAACTGAATCATGGTATGTAAAACAATCTTTCATTAAAATGACACGTTCTGCATCATTACGAAATGTCGTATTCATGATCTATGGAACAAGTATTAATTACAGAAATTTTCGCCAATATCAGTAACCAAATCTAAACTTGAAAAAAAAAAGACGACAGTTTTTGTAATAAACCGGGACTCGTTTAAAGACCCGTTCGTCCCCGTTAACTAACCACGAAAGCTGTATGATATACCTACATTCTGAAGGAACAAAGTGTTCATGCATTTAAAGATGAAGCGCATGATGTGAAGTTCTGTGACGGAGATACGAACCCAGCACGCAATCGGATTGTTAACTAAGTAAAATCAAATGTTACGTATCGGTTTCTCTTACCAGCTGCTAGATGTTTGAATCTAAAATAAGGATAAAAATTTTTGCGCCTGAGCGACAATCGAACCGCACACTACCGTCCTTGTTTATCGTCCACAAACAAGTAACACTTGCTTACTCACCAACAGTAAGTTGTGTGCGTGTTTGACCAGATATAACGACATCTATTGCAATTGTTGGCAACACATGGACAGACATTAAAAATGCACGTTAATTTTTCACTAGCAGACTGGTATGCACGTAAATTTTCACTAGCAGACTAGTATGCACGTGATAGGGCTTGAAATAAAATTATGAATATTTTGGTACTGGATCGGGATTCGGACACACACACTTACCTTTGGAGGAGACCTAGAGAAGATTGCAGTCTTGGGAAAAGGAACGAAATGATTGAGCTATACTGTTCCGAGAGATTCAGATCCTCGAAAGATGAGATACGAATGCGAATCACAGTCCAGCACCAAATTTTTGAACGTCTCTAGTTCAATCAAGTACAAGAAAAATAAGAGCCCTGTTCCTTTAAATGGCTATCGTTTCATCAAATAAAATAAAATTTTCTAATGTAAGTAAGTTTACTGGAGACAGTGTTTCTGTTTACCATGACTTCCGCCTATGTCATTTCCCAACGTAAACCGGCTCTGCCCAATTGGTAATGAAGGAACGTGATGTTTAATGCGGATTCTGGATTATAACGTCTTTCTCTCGAGGTTACCAGAGGTAAAGTAAATCTGTTTGTGCCTCTTGAAAGTAAATGCCTGAACCCACGCATTGCACCTGTGATAGTTCGTTCCACCAGACCATTGTGCCCACATTTCCAGCCCCAGGAGTGTGCTGTGACGGATGATGTGCTTAGCTAACGTAATTAGTCAAGGTGGAAAAAATTCGAGTCTGTTAAATGGTTAAGTAGAAGCAATCCTCTGACGTGGAGATAATGCTATTCTCATGTCAGCAGGCTGTAAAGACTCTTCTAGGCATCATAGCCTCGATGTAAAGTCATTTTGAAATATTTACTAATTCAGCAAATCTCTTTGTTCGAGAAAATCCACTGTGAAGTGTGAAGTTTCCGAATAATTAGATTATTACCGTCATTGTTACTATCATTTTCTTCATACCGTTGCTGGAACACATGTGCTTCAAGATCATTTAATGCCTTTTGGTCATCATAGAAGTAGTTCCCCAAGAAGAGGTTCTTTCCCTGTCTACGGAGTCCTTTTCATGTTAACACTAAAAATCAACAATTACTCGCTGATTACATTAAAACTAAAGTAATTGATGAAGACGTTACTTGATAACAAAAACGTGCTGCCTTTCTTAATTTACTTGCGCCTAGAAATGGCTGTCGAATACTGCCAAACCAAACGCCAAGGGATCTTACTGCCTTCCGTTATACGTCGCTGTCAGTTCTTCCACAAGATTTGGTCGACGTGACCTGTTTCAAGTTGTGTATGGCAGAGAATGTTCTAGAAAATCAAATGTTTTCCTTTGCAATAAACAGAAAGAGTTTCATTGTAATCTATCCAAGTTCAAAGTTTCCGTATTATTAGTTCAGATTCAATATTCACTTCTATAATGTAGGAAAGTATTTCACAGTTGCAAAAACCGCATCCGACTCATTGACCTTATCCTTAGTCGCTGACTATAAGTTCTAGCTCAGAGTGACACCAGTTTAAGTAATCTAATGTAGCGAAGACTGTTTGCTAGTGCTCTTGTTCACCGAAAAATATGCAATTCACTCATTGGGCTCCAATAGTGCACTGTAACAGTAATTTCTGTGTGTATGCGATGCATGCGGATTGTTGAATTTAGTGGTGCTCTCTCTTCCACTTCTGCATACAATATGCCTGACGTAAACGGGCCCTTTATCATTACAGGCCCTGACCAGTGCTACATCATTCTGACAATTGTAATGTGCTTATGACAGCCTCACTGTTCGTTTTAGCTGATTTTGTAATCATTTAAATAAAACAACAGACGTTCCAGTGGGTGAAATTTCGTCCCCCTTTTCCTTGTGTGAAATTTGTCAGTAAGCTTTTTGCCTTACAACCAGCGAAATGCGGCAAAGTACAGCTAGTAAACGATTCACATAACACGATTTAGTGCTGTTAAGACGATTTCTTTAAACATTGTCGTAGCTGAAGGAATTTACTTTCTTCTTAAATCATCTTATACAGTAACGTTCACAGATATCTCAAATAGGAAAAGTTCTTTATCCAGGTATGAAGGTTGTGAGACAAACTTCCCACAGTTTGTGTCAGGTTGATCTTTTAGTCTGGTAGCACTGCATAAGTGTTTTGTCTAAGAGGTATCACAAGTAGTGTTCCTGTAGCTGTGGGAATCATTGGTTGAAAACGAGTTTAACACCAATGGGTACAGTACTGCCAAATATTCAAAATGATTATCAACCTAAGTCTGAGTTCATCTACAAACTGAGGCGTATTTATAATAGTGTAGCTAGACTGTGTAACCTTGTCGTCTTTGAGTGGGCATTGGAAGACATTTAGCCGGCCGCGGTGGCCGAGCGGTTCTAGGCGCTTCAGTCTGGAACCGCGCTGCTGCTGCGGTCGCAGGTTCGAATCCTGCCTCGGGCATGGATGTGTGTGATGTTCTTAGGTTAGTTAGGTTTAATTAGTTCTAAGTCTAGGGGACTGACGACCTCAGATGTTAAGTCCCATAGTGCTTCGAGCCATTTGGAAGAATTTACACACTCGTATACAATACTATGAATACTTCGAAAGCTGTAGCTATTGTTGCTCTCAAATCTAATTTTAGTAGATGGGAGGATACAAAGAAACAATCATACTCATGGGTGTGGACAGAAACTAAAGGGCAGATGTGGGCACTGTGCAGATCTGCGCGTTTTGTTCTTCCGATCTATACAAATAATGTATATAAATCAGCGTATGCATTGCTTTCATAATGTTTCCCTCTTGTTTAGTCTTCTAATGATGAAGTGGATCCACACTCATGAGTCTGATTGTTTCTTTGTATCCTTCCATCTACTCTCTTTGTGTGTTATTTTTCGGTGTTCAAAAAGCAATAAATTATGCCTGCTCCCACGAGGTATTAGAACGAGGTCGCAAGAAGGCTAACGAATTATAATAAAAATACACCGAGACGCCAATTTGTCCGTCGTCATGGTGTTAAGTCGGTAGAAATAGTTGGGTATTATTGCCTGCGTCAGCGGCATCCCATTGCCGTCTTCTCTTTGGTTTGTGTGTTGCGCATGGTGCAAGAAACATTTGAGTTTTGCTTGCTTCTGTGACGGGTTTCACCCACTGAACGCGAGCAAGCTCACGAATAGACTGTCAATAATTGGAATTACGCAATAATACACTTAAAATGTGTATTTTTGCACTATGTATCCCGATGAAAATAACTGTAAATAGATTATATGCCTACTTGCTTATTACTCGCGCTTCTCGATGCTTTCCTCAGAAAATAAAAAGAAAAATAAAGGGAGGGAGAGAGACAGAGAGAGAAAACAGAAATGTATTTCAAATATCAGCTCGGTGACGCCATGTTCGTCTCGTGATGTAAAGCAAGGATAGTTGATAGGTAGTATCTCGTTGTACTAGCAATATGTATGGCTACAGGGGTCTTTCTTTTCTCTCTTCAAACAACCATAACAGAATTCAGTAACAAAGAGGTAAGAAGACATATGCAGTGCGACAGTTAAACATTCAGTCTTTATTGGTTATTTTGTTAATCCTTAACAATCATCTGTAATACAGTAAACATCTTTGATTACTGGTTTTTTTATTACTACCATTGTCATTGTTATTCGTCACCTCACAACAGATTTCCTATCACTCACTGTTGCCGATGCACGTTACGAATGGATCAGGATGAATGGAATGTGGGATGTTTCGTCACGGAGAATATACACAGTTATCTCGGCGTCTTATGTTCAGGGTAATATGAAAATCTCAGTAAGAGCTGACAACAACGGGATGCCGGTGATACAGGCAATAATATCCAACTATCTCTGTCGACTTAACACCATGACGACAGACAAATTGGCGTCTCGGTGTATTTTGATTATAATTCGCTGGCCTTCTTGCGACCTCGTTCCAAAACCTCGTGGGAGCAGGCATAATATCTTGCTTTTTGAACACCGAGCAGTAACACACAAAGATAGTAGATGGAAGGATACAAAGAAACAATCAGACTCATGGGTGTGGATCCAGTGCATCGTTAGAAGACTAAACAAGAGGAAAACGTTACGAAAGCAATTAATACCCTGATTAGTATACATTATTTGTATAGATCGGAAGATGAAAAAGCGCAGATCTACACTTTACTTTCTGTCTTAATGGGCATGATTTTTGTTTCTTCTCTTCTGTATTTTCAAATGAATTGATTATTACATGGCACAGAATAATTAGTTAAATGTGTTTCTTACAGCTTCCATTCGCACCAACATTTTTCTTCATTCTCATTCAATTCATGGAATTCTACCTGTATGATCACAAGACTGCACATAGATACAATTGATTTCGAGGTGCATAGTGTTTGTTATATTACTTTTTGTGACAGGTGGGCAAAGTTTATTTCCAAAAACTTTTTACTGTCCTGAAATACTCTTTTGTCACAAAGTAACAAGGTAAGTGTTTTATTTGTATATATTTTGTGGGACACTGTAATCGTTATGGAAGATTAAACACCTGAATGTTTGAGACAACTGGTAGGAGCAAACGCTGCATATTAACCAAACCACACGGTTCCTCTCCGTATCCTGCTATGACATGAGCATTGGATTCTCCTCATATACCAATACAGGGCTGTTCCTAGCACAGCTGAGAATTGGCAACACCGTCACAAACATTTGGCAACACTGTGACAGTGCAATCACTTCCACGTATGGTACTAAATTGACTCGCTAAATTCGCTTGATATTCCCTTTCCATTTGAATGACTCGTGGTATATAATCCTCATGTAAGCTAAGAAACTGAGACTGAAAATTCAATTTTTTGGCTAGAGAAATGCTGTTCTTCACATGAGTGACAACTTTTATTATTTTTCACGTGTTATGAGGCTGAGCGACCAATACCATGATGAGAGTGGAGTGCTCGCAGCAGTGTCTCCGTAGCCCCGTGGTACAGCCCATGTCTTGTGTCGCAACGGCTCAATGAATCGTCAGTTCTAACCGTGGTAGGAGCCAGCGTATGCGAGCTTTTTTTCTGATTTATTTTACGGAGGTACGAATTTCCAGAAAAAATTCTGTAACGAAATCGGAAGAAAAACCTTTACACTTCAAGTCCTCTTGGTAGCTCGACCCAGTAAGTTGTGTTAATGGTCATAGATGTTGGCTTTCTGACTGTCAACCTGTTTCTCAACGCAAGCGTCTCTGAAGAAATTCGAATCGACCGTCAAAGATAAAAATTTCAATCTTGTTCTTCACATAAGACTCACATGACAGGGTGATAAGTATGAAGGGAATGAACCTCTTGATTACTGTTGGGCCTCTATGCTAAATTTCCATACTAGCTGTTAGGAAATCTCTGCAGACATTTACTAACAGCGGCTCTAGCAACTTACTTTTTCTCTGGGAGCTTCAAATATGGGCTGTTTTGTCGCCTTAAATCCAATTGAGTATTTTAAATATCACTTCTGAACAGCGTTCACTTCTCCATTAATTAATGTATAGACCTCAAAACAAGCAATATGCCTTAGTAGCTATGTAGCAGGTTCTGAAAGGTATTGACACTATGTTTTGCATCCATTTACCAGAGGGAATCAAAGAAAGGAATCAAACACATTACACTGCATTTACTCTCTGTGCCTTGACCAACACATATGAATCCATGAAAAAAATAAATTATTTGAAGAATCTCTTGTGAAAGGAAAAAGAACAGGATGTGACACTTTAATTATAGCGCACTGGATCACAATGAAATTAAATCTGTGCCACATTGATGTATTGCATACTAGTGTAATAAAATACGCACCAAATAAAACGGTTTTGTGCCTCCGTTGCAATAGAGTGTGAAACACAAATTGTAGACGGATTTTATGGGTCACCACTCAACAACATTAAAGCATTTCACATCGTCGAGAGTGAGGAGTGGAGCAGACTTTGACTGCAGAAAGCAGCGCAGTGCCTCAGCCCTCGCCGGTAGGCAGCAAACGGGTCACAGAGAACTCAGACCCATGCGGTGTTCAGAGGCGGATGGTCGGCCAAGAAATCTCTCTCTAAAATATTGTTGAACCAAACTGTTATTACCAATGTGACAGAACGCGAAATATCTTGTAGATTCGCTTGAAATACACTCATAGCTTCAGCACCGAGAGGAAAGGGGTGATAAAAATTATGTCGATGTGTGCTCTCGGTTGCCAGATGTCGTAGTAGCTAATCCTGCGTTTTACCTCAAAACTACAGTCGCAGTGGAAAATGATGAACTCAGACTGCATTCAAGACTTCCTCTAGGCAGTGACGCAGTCTTACAATGTAGCCAGATCGAGCATATTGCCGGACATATAATTCTGATTGCAGCACGATTGTATTGTCCATCTTACGGACAATTTTTTTGTTTAAGACTGTATTTACAACGCATATTGCACGCTGAAAACCCAGAAAAATTAACAAAACAAAATAATTTTATGAGAGCAACGTTAGCTACAGCGTTCGAAGTATGCATAGTATTGTATACGTGTGTAACGCCCACTCAAGGGAGACAAGGATACACAGTCTAGCTACAGTATTATAAATACGCCTCAGTTTGTAGATGAACTCAGACAAGTTGATAATCATTTTGAATATTTAGCAGTACTGTACCCATTGGTGTTAAACTCGTTTTCAACCAATGATTCCCACAGCTACAGGAACACTACTTGTGATACCTCTTGGACAAAATACTTATGCAGTGCTACCAGACTAAAAGATCAACCTGACACAAACTGTGGGAAGTTTGTCTCACAACCTTCATACCTGGATAAAGAACTTTTCCTATTTGAGATATCTGTGAACGTTACTGCATAAGATGATTTAAGAAGAAAGTAAATTCCTTCAGCTACGACAATGTTTAAAGAAATCGTCTTAACGGCACTAAATCGTGTTATGTGAATCGTTTACTGGCTGTACTTTGCCGCATTTCGCTGGTTGTAAGGCAAAAAGCTTACTGACAAATTTCACACAAGGAAAAGGGGGACGAAATGTCACCCACTGGAAGGATATGTTTTATCTAAATGATTACAAAATCAGCTAAAACGAACAGTGAGGTTGTCAGTATAAGTACATTACAGTTGTCAGAATGATGTTGCACTGGCCAGGGCCTGTAATGATAAAGGGCCGGTTTAGGTCAGGCATATTGTATGCAGAAGTGGAAGAGGGAGCACCACTAAATTCCTCAATCCGCATGCATCGCATACACACAGAAGTTACTGTTACAGTGCACTATTGGAGCCCAATGAGTGAATTGCATATTTTTCGGTGAACAAGAGCACTAGCAAACAGTCTTCGCTACATTAGATTACTTAAACTGGTGTCACTCTGAGCTAGAACTTATGGTCAGCGACTAAGGATAAGGTCAATGAGTCGGATGCGGGTTTTGCAACTGTGAAAAACTTTCCTACATTATAGAGGTGAATATTAAATCTGAACTAATAATGCGGAAACTTTGAACTTGGATAGCTTACAATGAAAATCTTTCTGTTTATTACAAAGGAAAACAATTGATTTTCTAGAACATTCTCTGCCATACACAACTTGAAACAGGTCACGTCGACCAAATCTTGTGGAAGAACTGACAGCGACGAATGACGGAAGGCAGTAAGATCCCTTGGCTTTTGGTTTGGCAGTATTCGACAGCCATTTCTAGGCGCAAGTAAATTAAGAAAGGCAGCGCGTTTTTGTTACCAAGTAACGTCTTCATCAATTAGTTTAGTTTTAATGTAATCAGCGAGTAATTGTTGATTTTTGGTATTAACATGAAAAGGACTCCGTAGACAGGGAAAGAACCTCCTCTTGGGCAACTACTTCTATGATGACCAAAAAGCATTAAATGATCTTGAAGCACATGTGTTCCAGCAACGGTATGAAGGAAATGATAGTAACAATGACGGTAATAATCTAATTATCCGGAACCTTCACACTTCACAGTGGATTTTCTCGAACAAAGAGATTTGCTCAATTAGTGAATATTTCAAAATGACTTTACATCGAGGCTATGATGCCTAGAAGAGTCTTTACATCCTGCTGACATGAGAATATCATTATCTCCACGTCAGAGGATTGCTTCTACTTAACCATTTAATAGACTCGAATTTTTTCCACCTTGACTAATTACATTAGCTAAGCACATCATCCGTCACAGCACACTCCTGGGGCTGGAAATGTGGGCACAATGGTCTGGTGGCACGAACTACCACAGGTGCAATCGTGGGTTCAGGCATTTACTTTCAAGAGGCACAAACAGATTTACTTTACCTCTGGTAACCTCAAGAGAAAGACGTTATAATCCAGAATTCGCATTAAACATCACGTTCCTTCATTACCAATTGGGCAGAGCCGGTTTACGTTGGGAAATGACATAGGCGGAAGTCATGGTAAACAGAAACACTGTCTCCAGTAAACTTACTTACATTAGAAAATTTTATTTTATTTGATGAAACGATAGCCATTTAAAGGAACAGGGCTCTTATTTTTCTTGTACTTGATTGAACTAGAGACGCAGAAAAATTTGGTGCTGGACTGTGATTCGCATTCGTATCTCATCTTTCGAGGATCTGAATGTCTCGGAACAGTATAGTTCAATCATTTCGTTCATTTTCCCAAGACTGAAATCTTCTCTAGGTCTCCTACAAAGGTAAGTGAGTGTGTTCGAATCCTGATCCAGTACCAAAATATTCATAATTTCATTTCAAGCCCTATCACGTGCATACCAGTCTGCTAGTGGAAATTTACGTGCATACCAGTCTGCTAGTGAAAAATTAACGTGCATTTTAAATGTCTGTCCATGTGTTGCCAACAATTGCAATAGATGTCGTTATATCTGGTCAAACACGCACACATCTTACTGTAGGTGAGTAAGCTAGTGTTACTTGTTTGTGGATGATAAAGAAGGACGGTAGCTGTGCGGTTCGATTGTCGCTCAGGCACAAAAATTTGTATCCTTATTTTAGATTCAAACATCTAGCAGCTGGTAAGAGAAACCGATACGTAACATTTGATTTTACTTAGTTAACAATCCGATTGCGTGCTGGGTTCGTATCTCCGTCACAGAACTTCACATCATGCGCTTCATCTTTAAATGCATGAACACTTTGTTCCTTCTGAATGTAGGTATATCACACAGCTTTCGTGGTTAGTTAACGGGGAATAAAGGGTCTTTAAACGAGTCCCGGTTTATTACAAAAACTGTCGTCTTTTTTTTTTTTCAAGTTTAGATTTGGTTACTGATATTGGCGAAAATTTCTGTAATTCGTGCCCCTTCATGACTAGTCAGCAATAATATATGATTAGATTAGATTAGATTAATACTTGTTCCATAGATCATGAATACGACATTTCGCAATGATGTAGAACGTGTCATTTTAATGAAAGATTGTTTTACATACCATGATTCAGTTTCTTTGCAACAATATTTTACTCTCTCTCTCTCTCTCATCCTTTTTTTATTTTTATCTCTCTCCCTCACTATCTCTCTCTCTCTTCTCTCTCTCTCTCTGTCACTCTCTGTCTGTCTGTCTGTCTCTCTCTCTCTCTCTCTCTCTCTCTCTCTCTCTCTCTCTCACACACACACACACACACACCCACACACACCCACCCACACACACACACACACACACACACACACACACACACACACACAGAGTCTTTATTTTTGTTTGTTTGTTGTGCTCGACTATCGGTGAGGCACGAAAACGTCCGTCAATGATTTTCTTAGTTTCGAGTACACTTACGAAATATATATAAAAACAACTAGGAGAGTTAAAATTACCAACTAAGCAACAACCAGTCGCAAGATCATGTTTTCTTTGTTTTATTTTGCATATCGATTTCGACTGATTTCAGCGATCATCGGTGCTTTCAACGTGTATGTTCTTTTAGTAACAACACTGTCTTAAACAGACGTCAAACATTGACTCCATGTTTGACGTCTGTTTAAGACAGTCTTCTTACTCAAGGAACATACACATACACGCTAAAAACACCGATGATGGCTATTAATCAGTCGAAATAGATATGCAAAATGAAATAAAGAAAACATGATCTTGCGACTGGTTGCTGCTTCTTTGGTAATTTTATGGTCTATGGTCGCTGCACAACCTGGGAACCATATGGAGCCCCCCATTCAGAACTATGACTGTTACTGATTTATGAAGCTTAGTTTGCAGTCAGTTCTGAGTATTATTAGTAACTAGGCTCCAGTCCCTAAACCCAGTTACAGAAATGTGAATTAGACGGATTACGTATTCCAGGCCGTAGCAGCCGTGTCTTTGAGACGTCAGCTGTGGTCGCTTCCCAGCCCACTGTAGAATCACATCGGTTCGTCTTCTTCCTTCTGGTAATGTAACTGAGATTTGGCAACAAGGCAAGGTATATTTGGCAGCTCTGTGATTGACGAGTTACTTCCCGGTGTGCACATAATTAAGCCTCAAAGTTCGCTTGATTTTTCCTGTCATTTCCATTGAATAATCTGAGTTATTATTAACACTTGAGCTGTAACAAAAGATTGTAAATTAACAGTTTTCAGCCCAGGAATGTCTTTGCACGTGAAAATCGCATCTAATCTCGTCCTTCAAATAGCGGTTTACGAGTTCTAGACACTACTGATCTCGTAAGAGGAGACCTAGACGCATGCCTCTTCCCTAGCGCTGTGGAAACGTGCTAAACTGAGAGAAAACGTTTATTGTGATTTGGGGTTCCAGTCTTGCTGGCTGTAACATTTTTATCCCTCCTGTGAAAGAGCTATAAGCAGGCAGATCACACATCGATAAGGAAATCGCAAGAAAATACTTTCGGTTCATAGTGCAATGGTGAAAAACTTACAATGCTGTACAACAGGTAACGCCTCTTTCCGCTGCTGACAAACATATTTTGGGTTTCTAGGAATACATAACTTTATTTATGAAATGCCACATTTGCATACCATTTGAGTGTGACACAGCATACCAATCAAACACAGACCCAATCGAAATCTAAGTGATTAGTATTTTACTAATTCGGGCCGATAGATGCACGCTTGTGTACAGATACTCAATTTTTTTGAAACAGACTTTCGTCGTAAGGTTAGCGTGGGTAGTTTTATTTCATACCTTATTATACAGTGCACAATTTTTGTACGGTTTCTTTTAGTGTTGTTAAAACATTGGTTAACGTGAGAGAGAAATTAATCATCAACGATATATTCGAATTCTCTGATGTTAACTATAAAAGTCTGACAATGCACATGCATGTAGAAAACTTGTTCTGAGTTAAAGCTGTCAAACAAGGTTTTATGAAGAATAAAATGCCACTGCCACACGACAGCTAATGTAGAAAATACTTTTCTGACGTATTCTGGCACGATGCGCTCTCCCCATACATAATACAAAAGTTTCGAGATGCATCTGTAGCCTGGCCATCTATTAAAACTGAAAAGAACAAAATGTCGCAGAAGTTAGCCCTTTTTCCATATGCGACTATTTTGGGTTGAGAAGTGAAGGGAGTTATGTTCAAAGTTCCATTAGATCGATAACTTCAGCAGGCAGCAGTATGGCGTTTTAAAAAATGTAGCAGTGAACGTACCCATACTGGCGACATCGTATCAACAGTGCGCGACGCTTACCGTTACGCTACTAGCTGACACAGGGCTACAACACCTCCAGAATTCAAGAACAATCCTCCAGAACTTGTGCATTGCACAGTGCAGTGAGATAATGCATATGGTCGGATCTAGACTTCTGAGAGACAGACAGTTACACCTTTTCTTTTGCACTGCACGAGGTTTTTAACAAACAGATAGCGCAATAGTGTAGCTCAAGTGGAAAGGAACACTTGCTGTTTAAATTTCTGCATCCTACACTGTTGGCAGTTCTGTGTAGGTGTCAGTTACGTGATTTTATTTCAGTGATTTCAAAATAGAGTCGAATGTATGCACTGGGTAGCCGAGGCAGCTAGTTCATTCGGTCAACCAAGTAAATGAATGTACTGAAGATGCTGCAAACCGCTACAGGGAATCTGTGTGTCAGAATTCTCATCCAGTGTGGCGTAACATTGTTCTGATAGAAAAGTGAGTGATGGAGAAGAGCTTGTGGTGGTCTCTTGGATTGATGCTAGGTTCTTATACTAATGGCCTGGGTTTGATTCCAACTTCTACTGATGATTTTTGATAAGGAGAGACAGATTTCTTTGTCTTCTGGCTACGCGAAGTGAAGAAGGTATAATGTCATTGTGGTCTGACATTCATGTTAAACATGATATTCCTTCTCTGGCAAGTAGACGTTAGGTTGAACCACAATAAAGTCAGGAGTCGCGGCACGTAGAAACTCTATCAGCAGTAATCTTTCTTACACTAGTTATTTATTTCTAGTGACGAAACAAACGCTATGTATGGTCACAGGACACTTATTCCATCTTTTATTTGAGCTTCTGTATATCGATAAAATTGGTTCTGGTCTGGTAATGCAACTCAGACCGCCCTTAATGCGGAATTTGATCCCTTCGTGACAATACAACTCGACTGCAATTTGTTGTTTGTTCAAAACTGCAGATTCCTCAACATCTCCACATATTGCGTGTGAAAGGGTTCGAATCCTGGCCCGGCACTAAAGCTTTTAGTATGAATTATCAGGCTCTAGCATGAGAACACCTATCTGCTGGTGGGTAATAATTTTGATTTTTAATGTATTTTCATTTGTTGTCAACACTAACGGTATCTGACGTTTTTGAGTCCCAGTGAGACACAGAACTGCTTGCGAAATCATTGTAAATTCAAGAATGTTATTCCGAGCTGCTGGTGGAGAAAAATTCGGTAGCTGACGTCTCTTTGTGTGCAGTCAACAACGATATGTGTGGGGCTCGATTCCCAGTCAGCACTGAACTCTTCGTCATACTAGTTCTAGTTCAAACATGCTCACATGTCGCTGCTGGTGTAACAAACCCATTTTTAACGTTCGTTTTCTCTAGAATATAACAGCGATAGGTGCCAGGTTGGAGTCCTGGGAAAGAAAAAATTAATGTTTCTTCTCGTCATTTCAGTTAAAACATCTAGCTACTGCCGAGAAAATCCTATATGTCACAGTTGATTGTGCTTCGATGACAATCCAATTAGGTTCTCGTTTCGAATCCCTGTCCAACACAAAGCTTTACCTCACGGCATTTCAAGTAAGTTACTTGTGAAGAAGCAATATTTAACATCTCTCGTAGTTCGTTAACAAGGACAATAGGTGCTGGGTAGGAATTCGCGTCCATTAACAATGTTTACGATATGTAATTTAAAGTTGATGTTTGCTAACTGATACTGTCTAAAATGGAGGTATGCCTAGTCAGGAATGACTGTTAGTTTCCGTCAGTCACGAAGTCCTTGCTTAGTCTGCATGACCTGGGTTTAATCCATATGCAGAACGACACGGTTCGTCGTGCCATTTGAAGTTCATACATATTCTCAACTAGCTGCTCGTGAATAACTTAAGTTTTTAATGTCATTTTGTGTTAAATAATAAGTACAGTACGTTATTTTGAAGAGGAAATCATGAATACGACGAACTTACTACGTGCATTACCTATCTGACGTAATAATGAGAGTGGTAACATTTCACGTGTGTCATTTATTGTAATAAATGTGAACTTACAGACCTGAGGAACCGTCTTATCTGTGATAAGATGTTCCCTGATATTTGTAGTACCTTGGTATTACTTTACATCTTGAATTATTGCGATACAGAGCAGTGTTTTCTAGTGGTGACTTGTTGGAACCATTTTCAATAGTCAAACGACTGTACCGAGGGGCGATTAGAGGACCTGCTAGACAGCTGCACTATGTGGGTTGCATTCAAATCAGGCGAAATGCAATTCTTGTCTTTCGGATACTTTTGAGCACGACTGTACCATCAGATACCATGCTGCGGATGTCAATAAACAAAGAAGGTTAACTGTTTCATGTGAAGGTCAAAAAATCTAGGCCAATTTCGTTGTTGTTGTTGTTGTGGTCTTCAGTCCTGAGACTGGTTTGATGCAGCTCTCCATGCTACTCTATCCTGTGCAAGCTTTTTCATCTCCCAGTACCTACTGCAACCTACATCCTTCTGAATCTGCTTAGTGTATTCATCTCTTGGTCTCCCTCTACGATTTTTACCCTCCACGCTGCCCTCCAATACTAAATTTGTGATCCCTTGATGCCTCAGAACATGTCCTACCAACCGATCCCTTCTTCTGGTCAAGTTGTGCCACAAACTTCTCTTCTCCCCAATCCTATTCAATACTTCCTCATTAGTTATGTGATCTACCCATCTAATCTTCAGCATTCTTCTGTAGCACCACATTTCAAAAGCTTCCATTCTCTTCTTGTCCGAACTATTTATCGTCCATGTTTCACTTCCATACATGGCTACACTCCATACGAATACTTTCAGAAATGACTTCCTGACACTTAAATCAATACTGGATGTTAACAAATTTCTCTTCTTCAGAAACGCTTTCCTTGCCATTGCCAGCCTACATTTTATATCCTCTCTACTTCGACCATCATCAGTTATTTTGCTCCCCAAATACCAAAACTCCTTTACTACTTTAAGTGCCTCATTTCCTAATCTAATTTCCTCAGCATCACCCGACTTAATTAGACTACATTCCATTATCCTTGTTTTGCTTTTGTTGATGTTCATCTTATATCCTCCTTTCAAGACACTGTCCATTCCATTCAACTGCTCTTCCAAGTCCTTTGCTGTCTCTGACAGAATTACAATGTCATCGGCGAACCTCAAAGTTTTTATTTCTTCTCCATGAATTTTAATACCTACTCCGAATTTTTCTTTTGTTTCCTTTACTGCTTGCTCAATATACAGATTGAACAACATCGGGGAGAGGCTACAACCCTGTCTCACTCCCTTCCCAACCACTGCTTCCCTTTCATGTCCCTCGACTCTTATAACTGCCATCTGGTTTCTGTACAAATTGTAAATAGCCTTTCGCTCCCTGTATTTTACCCCTGCCACCTTTAGAATTTGAAAGAGAGTATTCCAGTCAACATTGTCAAAAGCTTTCTCTAAGTCTACAAATGCTAGAAACGTAGGTTTGCCTTTCCTTAATCTTTCTTCTAAGATAAGTCGTAAGGTCAGTATTGCCTCACGTGTTCCAGTGTTTCTACGGAATCCAAACTGATCTTCCCCGAGGTTGGCTTCTACTAGTTTTTCCATTCGTCTGTAAAGAATTCGTGTTAGTATTTTGCAGCTGTGACTTATTAAGCTGATAGTTCGGTAATTTTCACATCTGTCAACACCTGCTTTCTTTGGGATTGGAATTATTATATTCTTCTTGAAGTCTGAGGGTATTTCGCCTGTTTCATACATCTTGCTCACCAGATGGTAGAGTTTTGTCAGGACTGGCTCTCCCACAGCCGTCAGTAGTTCCAATGGAATATTGTCTACTACGGGGGCCTTGTTTCGACTCAGGTCTTTCAGTGCTCTGTCAAACTCTTCACGCAGTATCATATCTCCCATTTCATCTTCATCTACATCCTCTTCCATTTCCATAATATTGTCCTCAAGTGCATCGCCCTTGTATAGACCCTCTATATACTCCTTCCACCTTTCTGCTTTCCCTTCTTTGCTTAGAACTGGGTTTCCATCTGAGCTCTTGATATTCATACAAGTCGTTCTCTTATCTCCAAAGGTCTCTTTAATTTTCCTGTAGGCGATATCTATCTTACCCCTAGTGAGATAGGCCTCTACATCCTTACATTTGTCCTCTAGCCATCCCTGCTTAGCCATTTTGCACTTCCTGTCGATCTCATTTTTGAGACGTTTGTATTCCTTTTTGCCTGTTTCACTTACTGCATTTTTATATTTTCTCCTTTCATCAATTAAATTCAGTATTTCTTCTGTTACCCAAGGATTTCTACTAGCCCTCGTCTTTTTACCTACTTGATCCTCTGCTGCCTTCACTACTTCATCCCTCAAAGCTACCCATTCTTCTTCTACTGTATTTATTTCCCCCATTCCTGTCAATTGCTCCCTTAAGCTCTCCCTGAATCTCTGTACAACCTCTGGTTCTTTTAGTTTATCCAAGTCCCATCTCCTTAAATTCCCACCTTTTTGCAGTTTCTTCAGTTTTAATCTACAGGTCATAACCAATAGATTGTGGTCAGAGTCCACATCTGCCCCTGGAAATGTCTTACAATTTAAAACCTGGTTCCTAAATCTCTGTCTTACCATTATATAATCTATCTGATACCTTTTAGTATCTCCAGGGTTCTTCCATGTATACAACCTTCTTTCATGATTCTTAAACCAAGTGTTAGTTATGATTATGTTGTGCTCTGTGCAAAATTCTACAAGGCGGCTTCCTCTTTCATTTCTGTCCCCCAATCCATATTCACCTACTATGTTTCCTTCTCTCCCTTTTCCTACACTCGAATTCCAGTCACCCATGACTATTAAATTTTCGTCTCCCTTCACTATCTGAATAATTTCTTTTATTTCATCATACATTTCTTCAATTCCTTCGTCATCTGCAGAGCTAGTTGGCATATAAACTTGTACTACTGTAGTAGGTGTGGGCTTCGTATCTATCTTGGCCACAATAATGCGTTCACTATGCTGTTTGTAGTAGCTTACCCGCATTCCTATTTTCCTATTCATTATTAAACCTACTCCTGCATTACCCCTATTTGATTTTGTGTTTATAACCCTGTAGTCACCTGACCAGAAGTCTTGTTCCTCCTGCCACCGAACTTCACTAGTTCCCACTATATCTAACTTCAACCTATCCATTTCCCTTTTTAAATTTTCTAACCTACCTGCCCGATTAAGGGATCTGACATTCCACGCTCCGATCCGTAGAACGCCAGTTTTCTTTCTCCTGATAACGACATCCTCTTGAGTAGTCCCCGCCCGGAGATCCGAATGAGGGACTATTTTACCTCCGGAATATTTTACCCAAGAGGACGCCATCATCATGTAATCATACAGTAAAGCTGCATGCCCTCGGGAAAAATTACGGCTGTAGTTTCCCCTTGCTTTCAGCCGTTCGCAGTACCAGCACAGCAAGGCCGTTTTGGTTATTGTTACAAGGCCAGACCAGTCAATCATCCAGACTGTTGCCCTTGCAACTACTGAAAAGGCTGCTGCCCCTCTTCAGGAACCACACGTTTGTCTGGCCTCTCAACAGATACCCCTCCGTTGTGGTTGCACCTACGGTACGGCTATCTGTATCGCTGAGGCACGCAAGCCTCCCCACCAACGGCAAGGTCCATGGTTCATGGGGGGAAGCCAATTTCGTTATCATACCGAAATTTACGGTAGACATGATAATAGGTGCGGATTTTCTGAATGAAAGACAAGCTGTGATAAACATGGGAAAAAAGTTGCGTCACTTTTGAGAGCACTACAGCTCTCTTTGAGCCAGGGAGGTACAGTGTCTAACAGGTGGAAGAGCAAGAGCTTTCCATTCCTAAGGTACGATGTTCCTTCAGTCAAACAAAATGGTATAGACAGAACGAACCGAACATAGATGGCGACAGATAAAAGTTTAGGACTTCATCGTGTAAACCATATTAAAAGGTATGACGAATAATCACTTGTAGGCATCAGTAAATAATATCAAAGGAGCTGTCAAGTATGTTTCAGATAGGACGTGACCAGGAGTCTGAGAAAAAGAGGAGACAGAGGAATGCGAAGTACCTGTAAGCGATAACATTTCCTATGCAGGGAGCGTAGTGGAACCGACATTGTGATCATTGTCTGATTACATCACTGTCTGTACTGCTGCACTCTTCTGAACACTGCATGCATGAGATGGTAACTTCCTACCTTGCAGCCCATAGGTTCAATACAAATTCCTCAAACACTCACAGGGCGTCATTGCGCAACTGTGGTAGGAAGATAGATCAGAACCAGTCTCACCCATGTTGAATCCTTTGGCTCGGAAAGCCCATATCGATGATCTTTCATTGAATCATTCGCACGCTGACACTTGTTGCATAAGGTTTGCACTTCTGTCACGCTGAACAATACTCTTCAGTCGTCATTGGTCCTGTTCTTGCAGAATCTTTTTCCGGCCGCAGGTTTGTCAGAGATTTGGTATTTTACCGGGTTCCTGCTATTCACGGTAGTACGTGAAATGGTAGTACGTGAAAATGCACACGGCATGGCTACCTCGGAGATGCTTTGACCCATCGTTCGTGCGCCAACTATAACACCACGCTCAAACTCACTTAAATCTTGATAGCCAGTCATTGTAGCAGCAGTAACTGGTCTAACAACTACGTCTGAAACTTGTTGTCTTATACAGGTTGTTACAAAAAGGTACGGCCAAACTTTCAGGAAACATTCCTCACACACAAATAAAGAAACGATGTTATGTGGACATGTGTCCGGAAACGCTTAATTTCCATGTTAGAGCTCATTTTAGTTTGTTCTTCCACCTACGCTCAATGGAGCACGTTATCATGATTTTATACGGGATACTCTACCTGTGCTGCTAGAACATGTGCCTTTACAAGTACGACACAACATGTGGTTCATGCACGATGGAGCTCCTGCACATTTCAGTCGAAGTGTTCGTACGCTTCTCAACAACAGATTCGGTGACCGATGGATTGGTAGAGGTGGACCAATTCCATGGCCTCCACGCTCTCCTGACCTCAACCCTCTTGACTTTCATTCCTGGGGGCATTTGAAAGCTCTTGTCTACGCGACCCCGGTACCAAATGTAGAGACTCTTCGTGCTCGTATTGTGGACGGCTGTGATACAATACGTCATTCTCCAGGGCTGCATCAGCCCATCAGGGATTCCATGCGACGGAGCGTGGATGCATGTATCCTCGCTAACGGAGGAGATTTTGAACATTTCCTGTAACAAAGTGTTGAAGTCACGCTGGTACGTTCTGTTGCTGTGTGTTTCCATTCCATAATTAATGTGATTTGAAGAGAAGTAATAAAATGAGCTCTAACATGGAAAGTGAGCGTTTCCGGACACATGTCCACATAACATATTTTCTTTCTTTGTGTGTGAGGAATGTTTCCTGAAAGTTTGGCTGTACCTTTTTGTAACACCCTGTATACAAGTTGCCGGCCGTAGCGCCGTATTCTGCTTATTTACATATCTCTGTATTTGAATACACATGCCTCTAGCACATTCTTTGGCGTGTAAATAAAAGAACCGAAACGAAAATTGCAGAAATCAAACTGCCCTTCATTTAGTTGCAAAGATAGAATAAACCTCCATGAACCAAATAATCTCATGCACAATGAGCAATTTAATCTGATAACTGATTCATCTGAAAAAGATCGCCGGTAGCAGGGAAGAGGGAACGAACTCAATCTAACACACTAGTGATAAAAAGAAACTATCCGGTGTCCACTCAGTGATTGCTCCAACTGTGTCACCAGACATAAGATGTCACATGCAGCTGTCATACGTGACTCAATACGTTAATGAGCTTTGGAAGCCTAAGCTAAGTTGCTCATCATCGCAGAATCCAGCTTAGTCAAAATCGTGCGCCTACCGAACGATTGTTAATTCTCAATCCCTCTCGTCTGTGCTGCTGATTCTCACCATGACGTAAGCTGCAGTTTCGAGTGGTGTGGGCAATTGCCGACAGACTGGCGACTGAACACCATGCATTTCACAGGGATGTCGATCCAGAGCCTCTCGGCAAAGCTGAGTCAAAGTGCATTATCGGAAAACTCGAACCAGAGTCCCGGTCGGAAGAGCAGCCTCCACGCTCTTCGCGGAGTTAAAGAGAAGTGTCTCTTTCAGAGCTGACTCCTTCCTATCTGGTCTCCACAAAATGTCTATCAATGGTCTCGTCTCTACTCTACCCAAAGTTCACATAAGACAGTCACTAATGCCAAGACTCGGTTAAACTTTGGCCATCGAAAATGTTCCTAACAAAACTATTAAATTCCCCTCCTAGGAAAACGTTAATCGGACAGCCATTGGTATTTGTTTCTGCGAGCACAGTACCTAACAGTTAAAAGCAAAATTGCCGCTCTACACAGACGTTATAACTTCAGCCAATCTGCGGTTCTCCGGCATATTTAATTCTCAGAATGTGCCCTACTATCTCCCATTCCGCCTTAAGATTTAGGAGCAACCAAAGGAGCTCCTGCCTGCTTTTTTACGACACTAGAGTCCGTTCACCTTCATGGAGAATAAGTGTGTGTGGCGGCACGTCGTCCCTAAAAGTGGAGGAAAGAAATTCTAAAAGAAATCATCTATTTATTTTCCCTGGAAAAAGTAGAGATTTTAAACTGCCAGTGGCGTCCCACGCTCTTGCTTTCTAGGAAGGCCCGTGGCCACAGCAAACAAATTTTATAGGTCGATGCTTTGACAGAATACCTTTGGCTTACAAAAATGGGCAGTTTTCTGCACAAGGCTAAATATTCGTCATGACTCATTATAACGAGGTTTTAAAGTGTAGTCCATGCACTCAGATGTTGTGCTGACTAGTGTGTTCAGGGAAAGTGACTGCGTCAGCGGCCTGTCGGCGCCTAGCCTGAACAAAAGCATATGCTGGCCTACCTGTCCCACATGTCGCCCATTTATTCCTGGTGGAACGGTTCTCAGAAAATTCTCATGCAAAAGGCCCCCAGTAAGTAAAGAATTTTAAAGTGGGGAACGACGGCTTAATCGTCGCAAACGCTGAGGCTGTTCTCTATCATAATTAACATATTTAGAGTTACGTTACATCACAACTACGAATCGCACATAATTAGAACCGCAAATCATTCATTGTTGCTCCATTGTACATTTTATATCCTTAAGAAATATAAACTGTATTTTATAAGTAATAGAAATTACTGCTCGCATAACCAAAGAAATTAATTTTGATGTAAGTGCAGTTTACGAACACAAAAAATAAATATACTTACCTTTGTTATTTTGCACTCAACAGAACGTTCTTCATCATCATCAAAGGCAAAACTTTCCCATTATTATTGATAAATCCGAATGTTGTTTATGAATAATACACACGCCAAAAAAAGTTTTGCATCACCCCAGTTCCTTGAACTCCTGAAGATAGACGTTGACTATGGATATGGTATCACAGAAACAGTCCCTTTGACCGTTCGGAGATGTCACTAAACCCGCGCAAAGACGTAAGCAACCATGCATGAGCAGCGCCCATTAGACAGAGGGGTTCCGACAGCCAATCAGTTCCCGTCATTCCACCAGGAAGGAGATACACGGCTCGTGTTGTCTGTAGTTCAACCATGCCTAGACAGTCAATACCGCGGTTCGATTCATAGGTAGATTAAATGAACGTGCTCCTTCAGCTGTCCTCACAGGAATAAATTTAGGATTTTTAGGTTAGGAAAACGCGGAGGACATACAAAGGAACCTGTACAACCGATCCCTTTCCTGGGGATGGCTCTGCTTAAATACCGTCGCCCATAACTTACGTAGTGTGCAGATGCAGCCGCAACCCCTGCCGAGTATGAAATGGAGTGTCTTCTACTCCTTTAGGCAAATTGCTTCTGAGAAATGTCTGATATCTTCACTCAGTCAGCCAGACCGTCACCATGTTGAGAAACAAAATAACCTCACAGGTGAACGCAACTTCATCATACGCATTTAAAAGTAGAACAATAAAAACGTTTATAGTCTGATTTCTATACTAGTATTAAATAACTGCACGTGTTTTGTGTAAGGCCAGCTGTGATTGCTGTGTAACTATTAAGAGGTCAGGTACGTTATTACGCAAATTATTAGAACATAAAATAATCACACTTAGACGGGGAATCTAGCTCTAGAACTCAGTATTCCAACGCAAAACTTTACCTTTGTACTAAAGCGGCGGTACAACTACAAAGTACTGAAGTAAGTTACTTCTCGTACATTTGATCACAGTGTTGCCAAATTACCTTTTTTATGTCCTTTTTCTACAGAAAATAGGCAGTTTTACCACGTAAGGAATTGCGCCGTGGTGTCCGAGAGCGTGCATTTTGGTTCACCTTGTAGATCTGGTGTAATGTACGCTGCCGAACTGCTCGCCGTGTAAAATATTGCTGATGATGCCCCACTGGAGTCTGTTAACGAAAGTCCGAGGCCGGCCGGAGTGGCCGTGCGGTTCTGGGCGCTACAGTCTGGAGCCGAGCGACCGCTACGGTCGCAGGTTCGAATCCTGCCTCGGGCATGGATGTGTGTGATGTCCTTAGGCTAATTAAATTTACTTAGTTCTAAGTTCTAGGCCACTGATGACCTCAGAAGTTAAGTCACATAGTGCTCAGAGCCATTTGAACCATTTTTGAAGGTCCAAGCATACGAAATAGGGGACTCAAGGAGTTTCTAAGCAATAGGACGCTGTATGTTTTCCTGAACGGCGAGCGCTTATCAGAGACAAGAATATTATCAGGGGTGCCCCAGGGAAGTATGACACGACCGCTCTTGATGTCTGTATACATAAAAGGTTTGACGAATAGCTAAGCAGCAATCAGCGACTGCTTGTTGAAGACGCTGTAGTGTAGGGGAAAGTGTCGTCGTGGAGTGACTGACAGGATGACTTACACAGGAACTCCATTTGGTGTTTTAAATAGCCGCTCGCTCTAAATGTAGATAAATTTAAGTTAATGGAGATGAGTGGGAAAAGATCCTGTAACGTCGGAAAACAGTATTAGTGATGTGCTGCTTGACACAGTCAGTCGCTCAAATATCTAGGCGTACAGCTACAAAGCGATATCAGATGTAACGTTCACATAAGTTCGGTTGTGAAGAAAGCAAGGGATCGACTCGGTCTTTTTGGAGAACTCTAGGATCGTGTAGTTGATTTACACGGTCCAGTCACATGAATGTGACCAAAGCCTATGTTTGATGTCAACGTGCAGTAATCATTCACAGACGGCAGGCGGCGTAATTAGTAGTGGGGGTATATAAAGCGTATCGAAAGGACGCGGAAAACTGTGCAGTCACTGTCGTAATGCGAAAAAGGAGCGGTTTATCTGACGTACAAAAGGGCATCATCATTTTCTTTCGGGCCAAGGGTGGAAGCATTTCCGAAACGGTTAAGTTTGTAAACTATTCGTGTGCCACCGTGGTTAAAGTATATGTGCATGGCAAAATGGCGCTATCCAAAACCGGCGCCGAAGCGACTGTGGTGCACCACGGGCCGTAGATAACAGTGGTGAACGATGGCTGTGGGTATCTGTGTGGGCGAATAGAGGTGCAGCTGTTGAGCAACTGACCGCCCAGATGAGTCACTGGGTTAGCAACAGTGCCTTCTCAGCGACCGTTCACCCAAAGCTGCTGTGTACGGATCTCTGCATCAGGCACCCGGTTCACAAACCCACGCTGACTGACGTTCATCGGCGGCGATGGCCGGAATTTGCACGCCAGTACTGCAACTGGACGTTCACTGAGTGGGACAGGTGGCCTTTTCAGATGAACCACGTTTTATGCTCCATCAGTCACACGACCTTCGTTGTTTACCGCCCTACAATAATCGTCGGGAGGGTCGAGGTCAGAGGAGGCAGCGTTATGGTCTGGGGGATGTTTTCGTGGTATTCGTGGGTGATCTCGTCAGTCTGGAAGTCGCAATGCAATGATAAAACTATGTATCTACCCTTATGGGCCGTGTACACACTTACATCTAGTTTGTTTTCCTCGGCAAGAGGGTGTCTACCTACAGGACAATGCAACTTGTCACACAGCTTGAAGAGTACGTGCGTGTTTCGAAGAGCAGCAGGATGAGGTTGGCATACTTCCCTGTCCATGAAACCCCCCTCACCCCCCCACCCATACCCCCACCCACGTATACCAGATTTTAAATCCAATTGAAGAATCTGTGCGACCACCTCGATCGGGCTGTTTGCGTCGTGGATCCTCAACCGTTAAACTTAGCGCAGCGCTGTAATCGGCATGTATCCACATCCCTGTCAGTACCTTGCAGAATCTTATTCACTCTCTTCCTTCACGTCCAAAGTGCAAAAGGTGGTTATTAAGGCTTTTGGTAGGTGGTCACATTAAGGTGACTGGACAGTGTATAAAATACACTGGGCAATAAAACACTTGTGTAATCCATGTTTGAGAACTGCTACAGAGTGTGGGATCTTCATCGAGTCAGATTACTGGTACGCGTCGACGCTGTTGCTGGATACGTTACTGGTAGGTTCGATCAACACTCTACTCTTAAGGGCATGCTTCTCGCACTCAAATGGGAATCCCTGGAGAGAAGACAACTTTCTTTTTGCGAAACACTACTGAGAAAATTTAGAGGATCGGCATTAGAGACTGGCTACAGAATTACTACACCAACGTATACCTCACATAACCACGCCAAAGACAAGAGAGATTAGGTTCTTAATGTAGGATATGGAAGAGTTAACGAAATCTGCAGCAGTGGAGCGAGGTATTCTCCACCATGCCCCGTGTGGTGGCTTGTAGAGTACTATATAGACGTACACTTGTAATTAAAATCATTATGAACGTTGCCCACCGCGACGATTGATGCCACCTGGTGGCGTTGCGGGCACGTGACGCGATAACAAAAATATGTAAGCGAAGCAGGCACGGACGTGGGATAACCCTAGCGACGATATGAGTTGCAGATTGGGAAACCCATTGAGATAAGCGACTTTGACAAAGGGCAGACTATTATGAAGCAGAGGCTGTGAACATCCTACTATCGTGAGCATCTACGGACAGAGACAGAAGAACAGGGGAACTACCAATAGGCGCTAAATGGTTGGACGTCCACCAGTCTTCACAGAACGTGGGATTCGGAGGCTTGTCTACTTTGTGAAATAGGACAGATGACGATTTGTGGCATCTCTGCCGAAAGAGCACAATGCTGGTCCACGCACAAGTGTTTCGTACATTGTTGAACATGTTGCTCCGCAGTAATCCACCCCTACATGTTCACATGCTGACCCAACGGAATCGTCAGTTGCGACTGAGCGCCGGACCATCGGGATTCGACCGTCGATCAATGAAAACGTGTCGGTTCTTCGGGTAAATCACATTTTTGCTACGCTAGGTCGATGGTCGTCTCCACAAACGCCGTCATCGAGGTGAACGGCAGCTCGAAACATGCAGCGCGCCACGCACGCAGGCCGGTGGGAGCAGTATTATGCTATGGCAGACATTCTTCTGCTCTTTCATGGGACCTATGGTTGTAATCGAAGAAAGGCTGACAGCTGCGAACCACCTGCACCCCTCAAGCTTGATGTCTTCCCCGACGGCGACGTCATCTATCAGTAGTGTAAATACCCGAGTATCGGAACCAGAACCCTGCTACAGTGGTTTGAGGAGCATTATAGTAAATTCAGGTTGATGTGTGGACGACTAATTTTGCGTGATGTAAATCCTGTGGAACCCATCTAGTTCGCTAACGAGCGCCGTCATTGTGTACGCAGATCAGTGGGCCGTTATTTACGCGAATTAAATGACCTGTGCGTAGACATCTAATGTCGCGTACCTCCACAAACCTACTAACAAACTGTCGAATCTCTGATACGCAGAATCGTTACAAAGACGGACAAACCAGCTATTAAGCAGATGGTCATAATGTCTTGGCTCATGAGTGTAGATGCAGTGTTACGGCTAAGGCAAATGCATGTGGTGATATGATGCAATTAATCCTTCAAGTGATAATGGTAAATATATACACCGCTGGTAAACAACTGGAAAACTGTATATTTCCTGATCCATTGATATAATGTTTACCATCCCATACATTATGGTAGTCCCAAACGTAAATAATAATATGAGCAGGTGTATTCTTTGCTATTCCCAAAGAGACTGACATGTGAAATAGTTGAACTAGAGACTTGTGAATCTCGCAGTTGTGACGCATCTTGTATGCTTGTAAAACCGATTTATGGTGCGCATTACTCTGTCAAGTTAACTATCAGCCTTGTGAAGAGTGATGTGCAGATGTTTACACCTATTTTGCATATATAAATCCATTTCATTATCCATGTATCCCATAAATGATCATGAATGAATAAGACGTGTATTTCATATATTTTCGCTGGTGATCAGAGTTAGCAAACATAAAGAGTAGCCATTGCCAACCTGACGTTGTGAGGAGGTACAGCACCGTTACCTTCCCTCATATGCTTGTTGAGAGTTGCGTTATCCGTTGTGCAAAATCATAAACTGTCTTTTATGTAAGGCCGTATTGAAATATATTAATTACTCTTTAAGACAAGCATAGTAAGCAGTGAATATGACGTAGCCGCTAGCGTACGTTATTGGTCAATATATGAATTAAAATCAGCCCCCTTTTATTTAGCGTCACCGGTCAGGATGTCCTTTTTTATATTCGCCAGTCGCAAATTATTTTGTTTCCGAGTGGTAGCAGATATATATACTCCCCCCTCTCACATGTACTTGATATTTTGTCACTGCTGAGCGAGAAGAATAGGGCTGATATCCCCGCCTATAGATTCTGGCTCAGTTTGCCTGTCGTATAATTTCAGGTGAATCCCGCGATGATTACTCCTCCTGGTCTTATATAAATGAACTTGTTACGGAGTCGCCAATGGTGCGTTAACCTTAACAAAACCTAGACAGACTTAAGAGGCAACTGACCACACGTAAATCAAGTAGGTGCTAAATAATTTGAACAAAAGAGGAAAGCACATGAGGTTAGAGTCTCTGGCTACTGACTGAGAGATCCCGTGTCCGATTTCCGGTGTCGACGTTGGATATTTCCTGGTAGGAAACTCTCCGTAAACGGGTCCAGTCAGGATTGTGAGGATAACTAGGGGCTTACGTGAAGGTCTCCCCTTTGCGTAAGTTGGTATTGATGATGGGGAGGTCGTGGTAATGGCCATATATCTCCTCAATACTGCCGTCTAGTGACACATTTGACAGAGCGTATGGTCACCATTGTACTCCAGGCGTAGCCACGTAGTTGTTAAAGTTACAAGAATCGTGGGGCGTAGTTATCAGCTGTAATGGAATCGTACTTTCTCTTGTTGCTGACTCGCAAAATTCTCAATCTTGTGCTTCACTTGGGAAGAAACGTGTCATTAGCTTTGTGTAACGAGAATTGACGTACATTCCTTCTAAAATTAACAACAAACTTACAATTAGACGCTTGGAAATTCAGTCTTCGTCCTGTATTCAAAGTGGTATTTGTAAATTGAAACTGACAAATAGAAATTCAGTTGTGTTCAGATTATGTGGAGATTTGCTTGACATCACAAGTCACTGTAACATTGATTTTCTGTTAATTTCGTCAATCACACAGAACTAAGGCGGACATTTATCAAGCAACGAATACAAACCGATTCGTAACCAAATCCTGCTATTGCTACGTCTCTAGTAATCGTTTCGTTGACGGTACCCTCGCCTTGACATACGTATAAAATTAAGAAAAAATAAACAGGTAAATTGTTGAAATTCCCTCATCTATATAATAACGTGACATTTATTCTTAGGATGATACCGTTAATACCTTGTATCTAATACATGACTTATTTTGACTCGGAATGAACTGCTTTGAGGATTTAAAACTTAGTTCATTACCTTAAATCGTACTGCATAAGCATATGCATTTTCTTCATCGTCAGAACGGTATAACGATCTGCCATTGGCTTTTGTGAAATCTGTAGGTTTCGAAGTACAATACTTACAGAAATTATTCTGTACACCAAAAAAAGGATATTTATTTGATACTTGTAAATGTTAGTTGCACGTATCATTACATTAGTACTAAAGTACAAGGCTTGGCAGTAGAGGTCGCTAACATACACCTGTGTGGTGGTGCTCGATTCGGAGGTAGTCGGTTCGAATCCTTGTGTAGAAGAAATCTTCAGCACTAGCATTCGCCCTACAAGGGCAGCAGAAATGGTGATGCAAAGATTCATTCTGATCATCAGACTTTGCACCAATGTCCTGAATAAAATTTCAAATCTCTCCGTAATGCCTCATGGAATAAGGGCACATTCCACTTTCGATGATGGCCCCCACATCCGATGGGCACATTAATTTCGGCGCTCTCGTTGGTGCCATTCAAGTGGAGTAGGTTATGCCATGGCTCTGGATTTCAACCTCTCCCTTCCTTCATCATTGTACATCACAAACATTACACACTACCATTACATCACCTACACTCAATAGGTAAAAGTAAACAACTGTCATACATCGTGAAGAAAGAGGCCATTGTCCATTGTCTAATCTTTCCGATGATGTGGCTGAAACCACCCCTTGACATCTCCCAGCCACCAACTCGATACGAATTGCTCTTTTCGTTTATTTTTTTCCTTTACATTATAATGACTGATAACAGTGATTATTTTTCTTTTCACTGCCTTGTTTGGAATTCATTACTCGCTAAAAAAATACAAGTATGGCTGTCAATGAAAGGTCAGAATGAAACTAATCATTTCAAAGAAATATGTTAAATATATTATGTGGAACTGATTCGGATCTGTCTCAAACAATCAGTTCGAGTACTGTTATGAAAAATGGTAAGCACTTCCACGTAAATACGTTGTGTTAATCAATTAGATATAAACCCATCCCAGGAACTTGGATAATGTATTGAACAATTCTGTAGTCAGCCTCACATTTGGCTCTATTTTATGTATTTGTTAAGAGGTCAGCACTACTTCGAAACTAATTAATGTGTCGATGTATTCATGACAGTATTCGCCTTGAGACAGTAATTTATGTAAATTGAATTTATGACATTCAAGAGCTGCACTCGAGTGTGTATCAAATAAAAAGATAAAGTGCACCAGTTGCAACAGTATAATTAGGGTATTTATCGATTACTTTTAATTTTACACAATTTATCTTGTTCTGGATCACGGCTAAACTACTTGCATGTACTGCTTCGAAAATTTGTTCTGAATTAATTAACGTGTTTCACCCTACACAAAGATTTTAAAGATACCAGTAATATACCATAGTATTGATAATTATGTCAGGGTCACTTTCTTGTCTGATAATCAAGCAGAAAATTATGTGATTGATTTCGGTTATTTTGTGCAGCAGGCAGTGTGTGGTCGCTTAGTTGGTGTTAAAGACTTATGCTGCTGCATGCACAAGACAGCCTCTCCAGAGAAGCAGCTGCAACACAACAGCAGCAGTGACAAGGTCTACTGCCAATAACTACAACTGATGGTAATCATCTATGTACACGGCCAAATGCATTAGCGATCTTTCAGTAAACACTGAAGTGCCTTACATGCGGCTCAGCAGAGACGTACGCCAGTAAAACACTCATCCCAAGCCTTCTGTCAAACTTTCTTACATCTGAGCCGGGCGCGGTGGTCTCGCGGTTCTAGGCGCTCAGTCCGGAACCGCGCGACTGCTACGGTCGCAGGTTCGAATCCTGCCTCGGGCATGGATGTGTGTGATGTCCTTAGGTTAGTTAGGTTTAAGTAGTTCTAAGTTCTAGGGGACTGATGACCACAGATGTTAAGTCCCATAGTGCTCAGAGCCATTTTTTTTCTTACATCTGAATGTCCGGCCTGGACTCCTCGTTTGGCCAATTTAACTATTTGAAACGTTCTGTCAGATTAAAACTGTGTGCCGGACTGGGGTTCTAATCTGAATTATTTGTTTGGTACATTCATTGAGGTTGCATAATGGCCTTCTTTCTCACTCCAGAAGAAACACACACTAACAAAAAACTTTTCTTCTGAAGACATTATATCCTTGTGTAATACTTAGCTTGTCCAATATCTGCACACACTGTGTCTCGTTAGGTCGTGAACTTCGGCAAGTTCATTCGATTGTCTCCTCTATTGTGTTATTATTGTCCTTGCCTACAAATGGAAACACATGATTGGCGCCTCTACAATCTATTTGGCCACATGCAAATGCTCAGGGGCTTGGTTGCCTGGGATAGTATTATCCAGTAAGTACCGGCGTCATGACATCCCTTTTGCACCGACACGCTACAACAGTATGTCCATAAATAATGGCTCAGATTCTGAAGTCATATTTGGGTGGAGTGGGGCAAGAATCCCTGTCAAGCCAATGTGGTTTTAGTTTTCTGTGTTTCCCTAAGTTTTGTTCCATCCGCATTTTTTTTTTTTCGTCAGAACAGGCTATCGATAGATTTTGTTTGTATAATTTAGGGACGCATTGTAAACAGAAATAGCGTAGTGTAAAATGTGTATGCTTACAACATAACAGAGGTGTATCTCCCTACACTGCAGCGCCCTGCTTGTGTGTGGATGCCACCAGCTTTTGATATTCCAAAATAAAAATTCTCTCTGCTGCACATAAATCTTTGATCTGAGCTATCTAGAGACTTCAGTTCTGTCAAGGTATCCCTCATTGTGGAAATTAACCTGAATGTTAGAAATTATATTAAAATAATAGTAAAATTTTCAAATGACGCAGTGGTAAGTCACTGGCCTCACGTTCGTAATGATGGCGGCTCAAGTACCTGCCCCGCCATCTGGAAGCAGGTTTCCCGTGATATTCCTAAATCGCTTCATGCAAATACGAAGATGACTCCTATTAAAAAAGACACAGTTGACATTCTTCCCATCTTATCACAGCTCGAGTTCGTTTTCTAGTCCTAGGGACAGTGTCGTCGATGGTACGTTAAACCCTAATTGTAGTTCCTTCAACCGTTGGCCGTCATCTGAGTGTGTTCAATATACTACGGCTTCGATTCTGGTTCCAGTGAAATGCTCAATTAGTGATATTTTGTGGGAGGTAGAGCCGTACATTGCTTCTTGGAAAATACGTCGCAGGCAAAAGTATGAAGAACTAATTGGTGTATGTGCAAGGTGCTGGTGTGTGTAGCGTAGTAAAAACGATGTGTTGCCAGGCACCTGTTGCAATCTACCTTACCCACGAGGGCATAGCAGGTTTTGAAGAATTTTGATCTTTTCGCGGAAATACTAATATGCTCTAAGGGGAATCTTTGAAAAGGAATTTTTAGTCCTGGCATTCATTTAGTTAAACAAGAAAGACATCCGAAAAGTCTTCGTCGGAACCAGGTAGTAGGACACACTTTTAATTAGTCTCTGGAAAACTGTTGGCATTGCCCCAGACAAAAACTGAAAGTGTATGTGTTATTCTCAGGGCACTGGCAAACTTTACAGTAATTAATTCACTGTAAGAGACAACCTTTCTTTTTACAAAAAAATTCAAATGTATTGATATGAAAATATTTTCATTCTGTTCCTGAAGTAATGAAACACGAAATTAATTATCCTAATGTTTTCAGTTCATCACAGCGTGTTGGTATAGTTTCCCAATTTTGTGAGCACGAATATCACTCTGTCAGTGGATCAGTAACGTAACTCTCATGTTTCACAGTAATATCTGAGATGCGTGGATAACGTCGGAGGTTCTATGAGAATTTCTATTATATTCTATTTTATTGACGTTCCTGCTTTGGGATTTGGATTCCAAAGTGGTTTAGACGTACATTGTTTGGTGGCCCAGCTTCATGGGGAGACAGCATAATCGTACATACACAGTGTTTTCGTTCTACGCCAAATCGTGAACCCGAGCAAGACAGAAGCCGGGAAAATCTTACACTTGATGCAAGGAGTCGCAGGAGACTGGTAGCAAGCTCACCTGGTAAACGATATCACAGCGACAGAGGAATTAATCATGTGGTGCCATCGAATCTAGGAAATACAACAGAAAAGATTCGGACGAAAGAGGTATGGGCGAATGCCGAATGTGATCCCTATGTCATTTGTGGAAGACCACAATGAGCTAGTCTCTCTCATACTCCAGATAGTAATACAAGAGATACAGTAGTATATGGCAGCCAAAAATGTCGGACCGAATAGACCAGAGGTAACAGCCATGAATGTGGACATCATCGTCGAATATCGAAGAAGAGGTGTATCGAACTTAAGTACCAATCTCCATCACAAGCCGGAAGGAATGGGCTCCGCCAATCCCGACTTAAGCTGCACCCATCAAACGACAATCCAGCACCCGACCAACACAGCTACAACCAGCTCCTACGCAAGCTATAACGACCCTTAGAAGAACAGATACTTGGAGGAGAGAGGAAAACACGCGGTATTTTTCCAATGTGGGGGCGCTGGGCACGTTTTACGTTAGTGAAGGAAAAGGAGACTAGTTTTCGGTGACTACTGCGTCGCCAGACGTCAACAATCACATTACTACACACGCCAGTCAACTGCAGACGCTTATAGTTGACCCTTGGAACGAAGCCTTTCACCGTCTCCTGGACGAGGTCACTTCCCAACACGGCAAAACAATTCCCCGTCACTGCACAGAGGTACCACCCACTCACCTAGCCGACGACTACAGGAAAACTAAACTAGGCGATCATGTAAGGAATTGCGGCATAAAATGATGAAAATACTCCATGGACTACAGTCACCCAGATATAGAGTGTTGTCGGATAATTCGTTAGGAAGTGGAGAAATGGCTACAAGGTGGCATCACTGAATCTTTACATAATCCTAGCTCCTCTTCAGTGATCCTTGTGGAAAAGAAAGACGTGACCTGGCGTTTCAGCATCGAATATCGATGACTGAAGAAAATCACGAAGAAAGAGGTCAATCAACTGCTACACATTGATGACAGCCTATACTGCTTTTAAAGGGCGGAGTGTTTCTCAACAATGGACCTTGAGAAAGGCTACTGGCACATCGAAGTAGACGAGGCTGACCAGGAAAAGACTGTCTTCATATGCCTTAATCAAGTCTATGAGTTTGAAGCTACCCTTTTTGGACTTTGTACCGCTCTAGCCAACTTTCGGCGTATGATGAACAATCTGCTTCGACACCTTAGACAGATGGCGTGTCTTTGCTATCTGAATGACTTTGTTGCTTTTCTGAAGACATTTGAAGAACGTCTGAGCAACCTATCAACCGTATTGAAGTATGTTGAGACTGAAGGCCTCCGTCTGAATCCGGAAAAGTGCCTCTTCGTCGCCCAAGAAATAAAAATCTTGTGATATACAGTGAATGGTGATACAGTCAGCTCCGATCCAGTGAAAATAAGAGCATTTACTGCTTTCCTGATTTCTCGACACATTCGTGATGTGAGACGTTTTCTCGGAATATGCGCGTACTATTTCCAGTTCATGAAGGACTTCTGTATCAGTCCACGTCCCTTGCAAGAACTAATGCAGGAAGTTACCAACTTGTCCTGGAACGAGTCGCAATAATGATATTTCCTTGTCCTTAAGGAGCCGCTAATGTCTTCTCCAGTTTTAGCACTGTAAGATGAAAATACAGAGACAGAATACACTGATGCTAGGGATTTTGGGATATGGGCAGTTCTAATACAAATACAGGAAGGCACTGAAAAAGTGATAGTTTATCCCTACAGAGTACTCCCCAAGTCCGGGAACAACTACTCTGCAACCTAGAAAGTGTGCCATGTTGCTGTTTGGGCCATCAAAAAGTTCAAGCCTTATTTTATTTGGCAAACTATTCACCGTTTTGACAGATAACCATTCTCTACGCTGGCTGACTAGCCAAAAGTGACTGTAGAATCAACTGCCAAAATGGGCACAGAAGCTTTGGTAGTACGATCCCACAGTGGTATGCAAAAGCAGAATCAAAGACAAGGACGCCGATTGCCTCTCAAGGAATCCTTCGGTGGAACACAGTGGCGTGGATTAAATCTCAGTCATCGCTGCTTTAGCCGGCCGAAGTGGCCGTGCGGTTAAAGGCGCTGCAGTCTGGAACCGCAAGACCTCTACGGTCGCAGGTTCGAATCCTGCCTCGGGCATGGATGTTTGTGATGTCCTTAGGTTAGTTAGGTTTAACTAGTTCTAAGTTCTAGGGGACTAATGACCTCAGCAGTTGAGTCCCATAGTGCTCAGAGCCATTTGAACCATCGCTGCTTTAAATGGCATTGCTGTTTAACAGAGGGAAGATCCAGTACTAATGAAAACCATACAAGCCTTGAAGGAGGACCAACCGACCAGAGGAGAATTCCCATTAAGAAAACGGAATACTCCATAAGAGGAACTATGATCCAATGGGGCTCAAATGGTTTTTCGTCATGTCAGCTCATCTATGGCCAGCTATCCTCACGTATTTCCATGACGCTCCTACATCTGGTCACCTGGGATTCGTGAAGTCTTTATACAGCATCAGACGTAAGTATCGTTGGCCAGGTCTCTACCAATTCGTTTGATACTAAGTGTGCCAATGTAAGGAACGCCAACACTGGTAGTATGTGCCGCAGTTACCTCCAGGGCATCTGGTACCAATCCTTGCCTGCAGAAACGCTATTCCCTCGAATTGGAATAAACTTCTCTTGGGTGTTCGCGAAGTCGGCAAACGGGGATCGATGGATAACAGTCTGCACCGAGTACCTCATCGACTACGCTGTCACCAAAGATGCACCCACAGCCGAAACTCCGGAATTTCCAAAGATCCTTGTAGAAAACATTATTTTTAAGCAGGGAGCAACTCGGGTGGTAATCTCTGATCGTGGAATAGTTTTCGACCCAAGGCAAGTATCATAGGTAATTCGCATCGTGATACTAATCACATGATGACACCTGCCTACCATCCAAAGACGAACAGCCTCAGAAAACGTTTTAATTAGACGTCGGTAGACATGCACTCGTTGTGCTCTGTCGTTGAAGAAATGCATTCGGTTACAATAATGCTTATCGTGACATTCGCATACAACGCAGTAAACCAAGACATAATAGATTTCATATCGTGTTTATTGCGCGAGACCGAAAAGAGAATGGATACACTGTTTCTGTTTCAACCACACTGTACTCAGGATGACAAGGTGAAACACCTCATCACCAAGTCCGAAGAAGCAAGACAGCTAACTCACATATGTACCCTGGACGGCCTGGAGAAACACTGAGAGTGCTATAATACCAAGCACTGGCCAGTGATATACAGCCCAGGAGACTTAGTATGGATTCTTACGCCTGTGCTTGAACTGGTCCGTCGGAAAAATTACTAAAACGCTACTTTAGGACGTATTGCATCCCTGGTCAGTTGTCGGACGTCATATATGATGGTGAGGATTATGAACCTTCACCAAGAGAACAAAAGCGCAGAAACGTCGTCAATGTCATTCTTATGAAGTTTGGTTGTTGGTTGGTTGGTTGGTTGTTTTTGGGGAAGGAGACCAGACAGCGTGGTCATCGGTCTCATCGGATTAGGGAAGGATGGGGAAGGAAGTCGGCCGTGCCCTTTCAGAGGAACCATCCCGGCATTTGCCTGGAGTGATTTAGGAAAATCACGGAAAACCTAAATCAGGATGGCCGGACGCGGGATTGAACCGTCGTCCTCCCGAATGCGCGTCCAGTGTCTAACCACTGCGCCACCTCGCTCGGTGAAGTTTGCACCTCTGTGCCTCTGACTATAAGCCAGAGGTGCAGAGGTGCAGAGATGCAGATCTGAACTCAGGACCCATTCAACGATCGCGAAGCTTCGGCGGAAGGAGCTATCTTCGACGTTCATCATACTGAAGATAATGTAACAAAACTATCTGAACACTAGGAACCACCAACGCCACCATTGAATGGATGTATACTGATCAGCTAGAACATTATGACCACCTATCTAATAGCCGGTATGTCCACCTTGAACACGGATAACAGCAGCGACGCGTCGTGGCATTGAAGTAATGAGGCGTTCGTAGGTTGCTGGAGGGAGCTGGTACCATATTTGGGCACACGTCACCTATTTCCCATAAACTCTGGGAAGGAGGCCCATGAGCTGTGACGCCACGTTCAGTCACATCCCATATGTGTTCGATCGGGTTCAGATCGGACGAGTTGAGGGGCCAGCATATCAATGGGAAATCACCACTATGTTCTTCGGACCACTTCAGCACACTCCTGGCCTTGTGAGATGTTGTTGCAGTGTCTTGTTGAAAAATTCCACTACCGTCGTGAAACATGATCGTCGTGAAGAGATGTACGTAGTCTGCAGCCACTGTACTGGTTCAAATGGCTCAGAGCACTATGGGACTTCTGAGGTAATCAGTCCCCTAGAACTTAGAACTACTTAAACGTAACTGATCTAAGGACATCACACACACACATGCCCGAGGCAGGATTCAAACCTGCGACCGTAGCGGTCGCGCGGTTCCAGACTGTAGCGCCTAGAACCGCTCGGCCACCCCGGCCGGCGTACGATACTCCTTGGCTGTCACGGTGTCTTGAACGAGATCCATTGGAACCCTGGATGCCCACGTGAATGTTCCCCAAAGCGTAGCAGAGCCGCCGCCAGTTTTTCCTCCGTCCCACAGTAAAGGTGCCAAGGAGCTGTTCCCCTGGAAGACGACGGATTCGTGTCCTCCCATCGGCTTAATGAAGAAGGTATCGAGATTCATCAGACCATGCAACACACTGCCACTGCTCCAACTTCCAATGCCGACGGTCATGTGCTTATTTCAGTCGTAGATCTCGATGTCGTGGTATTAACATTGGCACATGCATGGGTCGTTACCTGCGAAGGCCCATGGTTAGGAGTGTTCGGTGCATTGTGTGTTCAGACACACTTGTATTCTGCCCAGCTTTAAAGTCTGATAACACAGTTCGCCACCTGTCCTATTTTACGAGTCCGCCCAGCCTACGACGTCCCACATCTGTAATGAGGGGTGGCCGCCCAACACCACCACGTCTGGACGTGGTTTCGCCACGTGCTGAAGACACTCACCACAGCACTTCTCGAACACCCGACAAGTTGCGCTGTTTTCGAAAAGCTCGTGCTGAACCTCCGAGCATCACAGTCTGCCATCGGTCAGATTCAGACAGAATGCGCACCTTCCCATTCTACACACGTATAGTACGCCGACTGATACTACAAGCACCATGCGTGTGTCGGACTAGCAGTTATTCCTCGCCAGGTGACGCTGCTATCGCCTGGACGGGTTGATATCGATAGGAGGTCGGTGATCATATTATTCTCGCTGACCAGTGTAGATCCAAGGTGCCGCAGTCGCTTCCAATGAGAGCTTCGAAATCTGCCGTTCACTGTTTCTTTATGAGAGGGAGCAAGACGGCGAGTTGTAGTGCATGCAGTGTGCTCTACTAGTTAGCGCTGCTCACTGTCTTGCTGCGGATTGCCAGCTCAGTCACCGTCACTCGTACTTGTATGTTATTTAGTATCTATCATTTCTGGAATGTCCTTGAAATATCTTACGTTTTGGATTAGTCAGTGTTTGTTTACATACCAGCATTCTCGAATATTCGATGTTTCTATAAGTAACTGTACACTCCGTTTAGAAGGCCATTTCTAGATGTACGCTACTGTTCATAATAAACGTGCTCTCACTGCTAAGTATTGTATTTCATTTGCGACTCTGCTTCCGGATTTGGTCTTGATTGTGGTTTCGATGTGTCTATATGACATGCTTAAGATTCATATGGAATATGATTGTTCCACGAAGAAAGCTATTTGTAAAACATCTGTTCGATGGTATCACGAGTCTTTCTCGTCCTTCTGGGGGCCCTACCACTTCGGATTAATAGAGAATGTCCTACGAGGAGCTGCACGTTTCGTCGTGGGATCGTATAGAAATTGCGAGAGCGATGTGAAGACGCTCTGTAGGCTCCAGCGGTACTGTGGAGAGGTTTTCTGTTGAAATTCTGAGGGCGTACGTTCCAAGAAGAGTGAGGCAAGATATTATGTCCTCCCACACACTTCGCACGAAATGACCGCTACGGTAAAATAGGAGAAAGTAGAGCTCTAAGGAGGCTTATCGACAGTCGTTCCTCCCTTGGCCCATTCACCAATGGAACAGGGAAAGGGACAAAACATAATGGTACCAGAATTACGTAACGTGGTTTGATGATTATAAATGTGGATGTAGGTGTAAAGCATTACAACACAGAACATTCCGAGTAAGGAATTAATAATACGTTTCTATAACATAGGAATGCCCAGTCATTACACAATTTCTGCAGTGTTCTTAACTGTTGGACACTAGAGGAAATGAAATTCTGAAATCACTGAGAGCAAACAACAAGGTTAAAGGATATTTCCTCATAGCTGCTTCTTCCGTTTCCGCTTGTGTTGCGATGACTGCAGCTGGTAATCAAAATGAAGAGAAAATTTCAGCGACAGCTGCAAAGTTTTTTTTTCCGGTGCACATTTCGAGCATTACACAATCGTCATCTTTGACTTAGCTATTTTGTAGAGGATGTATTTCAACTGATAATGATGGCAGAACCATCTAGTCTCACAGTGGAGAATAAAAACTGTATAGCTGCTTCCCATCTGAAACACCTTGATGTGTGAAAATGTCGTGAGTAATGAAAATTTCATGTTAACCATTAGGTTATCAGAGCACATCCTTGATCAGACTCGGATTGATTTTCCACCTATAACTTTCGGGATAGTTCTCTATTACGAAATAGGACCACCAGAGGGACGGTTCTGATGGAAAACCGTGATTTACCCAGCAAAAAGGCATATACAGCGCGATTCAAAATTATGCCCCATAGGATAAATAAGGTGAACCAGAACCCCGACGGGAAACTTTCATAGGTGAAAGTATTGAGAAAAACAAGAAAAAATGTCCAGTAAACATAGGCCCTAAAATGCATAACTTAAAAACTATGAGCCCTTCTTCATCTTCAACTCTGGGAAACAAATCTCTTCTACTGCAAACCTTTCGCTTTCCACATTCTGAGAAGTTGTAGTATGGACCAAAACAAGAGAAAATGTCCAGTGAACAAGGACTATAAAGAGCATACATTAAGAACTACGAGCATTTGTTCAGTAGATGAAATGTGTTGCCCAATAGCGAAGATGGACACACAATGCGAAAGTCAGTTTCGTCCTTAAGATTGGCACACCGGTGTATCTAGAAGTAACCATCCGTAACGACCTTAAGAGCAATGATTACGCAAAACAAGCGGCAAGGAAAGCAGATGCAAAACTGAGATTAATAGAAAGAATCATAAGGAAACGCATCTTATCCACGAAAGAAGTCGTTTGCTAAACGCTACTTCGACCGATTCTTGAATGTTGTTGATCAGCCTGGGGTCCGTAGTGACTAGGATTGATAGAAGAGGTAGGAAAGATTCTATGAGCAACGGGGACGTCTCCTCACGCGTTCGTTTATTAGGCGGGAGAGCTTACCGGAGATGCTCAAAAAACTCCAGTGATGCCCACTAGCCGGCCGCTGTGGTCTCGCGGTTCTAGGCGCGCAGTTCGGAACCGCGCGACTGCTACGGTCGCAGGTTCGAATCCTGCCTCGGGCATGGATGTGTGTGATGTCCTTAGGTTAGTTAGATTTAAGTAGTTCTAAGTTCTAGGGGACTGATGACCACAGCTGTTAAGTCCCATAGTGCTCAGAGCCTTTTGAACCATTTTGATCCCCACTACAAGCAAGTCGTTGTACCTCACGGAGAGGTTTGCTGTTAACAGTTCAAAAGCTCATGTTCCAAGAAGAGTCGGTCAACATATCACTTTCTCCCATACACGTTTCGCGAAATGATCACGATAACAAAATTACCTGTCGAATGGATATCATTGTTTCCACGCGCCATTGGCGAATGGCACAGGAAATAAAAAATAAATCGTGGTACAAAAGTACACACACCATAAGGTGTGAGTAAGGAGTGAAAATAAACATCGGTGGAGATACTGTTGTAAAAAGAGTATTTATTATAGTATACTCAGAAATCAACGTTAAATTTGCTGGGAGGACAGCTACAATATCAGAGGTGTAATCAAATCGGTGATAAAACATCTCTAGTTTTGAAGAAAAAATGAATGAACATAAGGGTTTAATATATCTTACATTATACAGGGTGGTCCATTGATCGTGACCGGGCCAAATATCTCACGAAATAAGCGCCAAACGAAAAAACTACAAAGAACGAAACTTGTCTAGCTTGAAGGGGGAAACCAGATGGCGCTATGGTTGGCGTGCTAGATGGCGCTGCCGTAGGTCAAACGGACATCAACTGCGTTTTTAAAAATAAGAACCCCCATATTTTATTACACATTCGTGTAGTACATAAAGAAATATGAAAGTTTTAGTTGGACCACTTTTGACGCTTTGTGATAGATTGCGCTGTAATAGTCACAGCCGGCCGAAGTGGCCGTGCGGTTCTAGGCGCTGCAGTCTGGAACCGCGAGGCCGCTACGGTCGCAGGTTCGAATCCTGCCTCGGGCATGGATGTGTGTGATGTCCTTAGGTTAGTTCGGTTTAACTAGTTCTAAGTTCTAGGGGACTAATAACCTTAGAAGTTGAGTCCCATAGTGCTCAGAGCCATTTGAACCAATAGTCACAAACATATGGCTCACAGTTCTAGACGAACAGTTGGTAACAGGTAGGTTTTTAAAATTAAAATACGGAACGTAGGTACGTTTGAACATTTTATTTCCGTTGTTCCAATGTGATACATGCACCTTTGAGAACTTATCATTTCTGACGACACATGCTGTCACAGCGTGATTACCTGTAAATACGATAAATACGACTTTAGTGCAATAAATGCTCAATCTGATGTCCGTCAACCTCAATGCATTTGGCAATACGTGTAATAACATTCCTCTCAACAGCCAGTAGTTCGCCTTCCGTGATTACCTGTAAATACGATAAATACGACTTTAATGCAATAAATGCTCAATCTGATGTCCGTCAACCTCAATGCATTTGGCAATACGTGTAATAACATTCCTCTCAACAGCCAGTAGTTCGCCTTCCGTAATGTTCGCACATGCATTGACAGTGCGCTGACGCATATTGTCAGGCGTTGTCGGTGGATCACGATAGCAAATATCCTTCAACTTTCCCCACAGAAAGATATCCGGGGACGTCAGATCCGGTGAACGTGCGGGCCATGGTATGGTGCTTCGACGACCAATCCACCTGTCATGAAATATGCTATTCAATACCGCTTCAACCGCACGCGAGCTATATGCCGGACACCCATCATCTTGGAAGTACGTCGCCATTCTGTCATGCAATGAAACATCTTGTAGTAACATCGGTAGAGCATTACGTAGGAAATCAGCATACATTGCACCATATAGATTGCCATCGACAAAATGGGGGCCAGTTATCCGTCCTCCAATAATGCTGCGCCATACATTGACCGGCCAAGGTCGCTGATGTTCCACTTGTCGCAGCCATCGTGGATTTTCTGTTGCCCAGTAGTGCACATTACCGGTTTGCGTTACCGCTGTTGGTGAATGACGCTTCGTCGCTAAACAGAATGCGTGCAAAAAATCTGTCATCGTCCCGTAATTTCTCTTGTGCCCAGTGGCAGAACTGTACACGACGTTCAAAGCCGTCACCATGCAATTCCTGGTGCATAGAAATATGGAACGGATGCAATCGATGTTGATGTAGCATTCTCAGCACCGACGTTTTTGAGATTCCCGATTCTCGCGCAATTTGTCTGCTACTGATGTGCAGATTAGCCGTGACTTCAGCTAAAACACCTACTTGGGCGTCATCATTTGTTTCAGGGCGTGGTTGACGTTTCACATGTGGATGAACACTTCCTGTTTCCTTAAATAACGTAACTATCGGGCAAATGGTCCGGACACTTGGATGATGTCGTCCAGGATACCGAAAAGCATACATAGCACACGCCCCTTGGGCATTTTGATCACAATAGCCATACATCAACACGATATCGACCTTTTCCGCAATTGGTAAACGGCCCATTTTAACACGGGTAATGGCTCACGAAGCAAATACCGTCCGCACTGGCTGAATGTTACGTGATGCCTCGTACTTATACGTTTGTGACTAATACTGTGGCATCTATGACAAAGCGAAAAAAGTGGCCCAACTAAATCATTCATATTTCTTTACGTATTACACGAATATGTAATAAAAATGGGGATTCCTATTTAAAAAAACGCAGTTGATATCCGTTTGACCTATGGCACCGCTATCTAGGGGGCCAACCATAGCGCCATCTGGTTTCCCCCTTCAAGCTGGACGAGTTTCATTGTTTGTCGTTTTTTTCGTTTGACGCTTATTTCGTGAGACATTTGGCCCTGTCACTATTTATGGACCACCCTGTATATGGCACACAAGCACAGATTTGAGAACGAAAGCAGTCAATTTCTGGTTGGAGAAAATATGCAGTGTTTGACCTAAGCAATTTGAGGAAACAGTGTGAAATCTAAATCTTGATGGTTGACTGGTGAACAGAACTCAGGTCTGCCTGAATGCGAGTCGTATCTTACCACTGCTTGACCTGAGGTTTACGCCCATGCACGGAAGGTCTTTGGATTGCATAGTCTCTTACAAGAGCGAGCATGGGTGTAATTTCCATGCGATTTCTCACATCACTTCGGTGTATTTCGGTATGGTTCCTCACTCCAACTTCAGAAACTCAGACCATATCATCTAAATCACGAAGATACACGGAACTTCGTTTGGACAACTCTCGAATGGGTGGCTCACAAGATATTCCTTCCATCTGATTAAGGTGAGGTTGTGATGTCGGGAAGGGCAGTCAACCACAGCAACACAATCAGCAAGCAATCATCCCGAGCAGACCGAGAAATCAAAGCGTGAGGAAAAAATATTTTTTGGTGTACCCCGTTCATTAATTCCTACAAAAGTTTTACATTGAGTGATACGTCTATTAATATTGTTACACACTGACGACGACCGTGAAATACGAATGCGGCGAGCAACTTGGGTGTTTGCGTCTGGCTGCGAGACGTTCCGCTTGGGCAGGCGGCCTCTGATCTCGCGGCAAGAGCGCAGCGGCGAAGAAAAAACCGTAGCGGGACGAAACACAGCCGGCCAGATTCGGCTGGCAAACGTTTCATTACGATACGGCCACCTACCGCTCCAACATCTCTCCAGTACTATCTAAATTAAAACGTTTCATTTTATTATACAAATAAGCTGACCACCATAAAACGCTATCCCACATTTAGATTTCTCGGAAAAAGAATAGGAATGTATGATTAGGCAGTAATAAAGCGCCGCTAACTGTCAAGATACCCACATTTCCGTGAGCTCCCGGCCCAATTCTATCTCACCCTGCGGGAAATCGCATCATCTGCCCACACAATGTGCGATGGCTATAATTAAAATAACTATAATAAACATTATAAGCACGGCGCCGGTACAAGAGGAGCGCGCTCCAGTTCCTCCTACTTCCCCCTCCCGTCCACCTTCCCCCCCCCCTTCCTCCCACGCCACTCTTTTTGCTCCATCGGTGCTCGTCAAGAACCGACCCGCTTTGTTTTTGTTGCGAGCTCTCAGGCATGACAGGAATTAAAACACAATTGATACGCCGGCGTGCGTCTGCCCAAAAGCTGCGAAGCGCGAGGAGGGTCGGCAATTAAGCTCCCGCTGCCCGTCTGCGGAGTCCACTACAGAACACACACACACACACACACACACACACACACACACACACACCGCTTAGCGCCTCTCCCAGCTTATTACTACTTTTTCCCCTACCACCCGTTTCGTACTGTCGCCCAAATTACGCAGCCGATACTAAAGCGTTCTAAGTTCGACAGAGTGTAACTCCAACTATTGTCTTCCCACAGAATGTAACCCGTTATGGATATTGAAACAGCTAGGGAACGTTTTGACGGTTCGTAGTACATCAGGTTCCTTTAGTACGCTTCACGTCTTAGAGTTGCCTCTTGTCAGATGTGTTAAATGCTGCACTCATTTTCAGCATCTCTCTCCGAAGATACGCCAGGAGCGTGCGCGGGAAGTCTGTCCCTTTTTACGGTGGTTTTGATTGCTATTAACCAGTCTCTCCTAGCGTTAGAGGCAGCTTTGCTAAAACATCAACATGTCCTTTAGCGGAGATATTTACTGAAATACCTCGCTATTGGTTATTTTAGAAGGAAACGAACATATTTATTTTTTATTTATTTATCACTTGAACCAAGTGTTAGCTATGATTATGTTATGCTCTGTGCAAAATTCTACCAGGCGGCTTCCTCTTTCATTTCTTAGCCCTAATCCATATTCTCCTACTACGTTTCCTTCTCTTCTTTTTCCTACTGTTGAATTCCAGTCATCCACGACTATTAAATTTTCGTCTCCCTTCACTACCTGAGGATTTCTTTTATCTCATCATACATTTCATCAATTTCTTCATCATCTGCAGAGCTAGTTGGAATATAAACTTGTACTACTGTAGTAGGCATGGGCTTCGTGTCTATCTTGGCCACAATAATGCGTTCACTACGCTGTTGTCCGCAGCTCGTGGTCGTGTGGCAGCGTTCTCGCTTCCCACGCTCGGGTTCCCGGGTTCGATCCCCGGCGGGGTCGGGAATTTTCTCTGCCTCGTGATGACTAGGTGTTGTGTGATTTCCTTAGGTTAGTTAGGTTTAAGTAGTTCTAAGTTCTAGGGGACTGGTGACCATAGATGTTAAGTCCCATAGTGCTCAGAGCCATTTGAACTATGCTGTTTGTAGTTGCTTACCCGCACTCCTATTTTTTTATTCATTATTAAACCTACTCCTGCATTACCCCTATTTGATTTTGTATTTATAACCCTGTATTCACCTAACCAAAAGTCTTGTTCCTCCTGCCACCGAACTTCACTAATTCCCACTATATCATACTTTAACCTATCCATTTCCCTTTTTAAATTTTCTAATCTACCTGCCCGATTAAGGGATTTGACATTCCACGCTCCGATCCGTAGAACGCCAGTTTTCTTTCTCCTGATAACGACGTCCTCTTGAGTAGTCCCCGCCCGGAGATCCGAATGGAAGACTATTTTACCTTCGGAATATTTTATCCAAGGGGACACCACCATCATTTAATCGGCCGGCCTAGGTGGTCTCGCGGTTCTAGGCGCTCAGTCCGGAGCCGCGCGACTGCTACGGTCGCAGGTTCGAATCCTGCCTCGGGCATGGATGTGTGTGATGTCCTTAGGTTAGTTGGGTTTACGTAGTTCTAAGTTCTATGGGACTGATGACCACAGATGTTAAGTCCCATAGTGCTCAGAACCATTTGAACCATTTGAACCATCATTTAATCATACAGTAAAGCTGTAGTAAAGTTGCATGCCCACGGGAAAAATTACGGCTGTAGTTTCCCCTTGCTTTCAGCCGTTCGCAGTACCACAACAGCAAGGCCGTTTTGGTTAGTGTTACAAGGCCAGATCAGTCAATCATCCAGACTGTTGCCCCTGCAACTACTGAAAAGGCTGCTGCCCCTCTTCAGGAACCACACGTTTGTCTGGTCTCTCAACAGATACCCGTCCGTTGTGGTTGCACCTACGGTACGACTATCTGTATCGTTGAGGCACGCAAGCCTCCCCACCAACGGCAAGGTCCATCGTTCATGGGGGGGATTTAAAAAATGTTTTTACATAAATTTCCAAGTACGTAATTTTTCTTGAATTAATTGAAGATTCAATTAGCAAAATCCAGAACAATATAAAATTTAATAATTTCAAAACCTAATAAAAATTAAAAGAAAAAACACCATTAAAAAGGGCTCTCCGCGTACAGGACCTATTCATGTATGCAAATATGTATGTATACGTATTATTGTAATTTTGGTATCTAAAAAAATTGTATATTTCTGTTACATGAAAAACCACTGTAACGAGATACGAAACAATTTCAACAAGGTGAGTAATACGAGACGTGGAGCGTGACTCAAGACGTTGCTGAAACGCAGTAAGAAAGGAAGCAAGGACATTACTATTTTCCTTTGCCTTGTGTGTAAAAGTCAGTTTGAGAGTGTTAAATTAAAAAAAAAATCCGTTGCTCACAATAGCTTGTAAATTTTTTGATGGATTTTGCAAATCGTAATGTCGGCAAGATGGCCGCTTTCTAGAACGACTGAGAATCGTCGCTAAATTGTTTTATCATAAATCAATATACAGTAACAGTAATTCTTATTAAATAACATTTGCCGTGAGTAACTTGAGGAGAATTAACGATCAGTTTTATTAAATTCAGTGAGGTGTATTTTTTTTTTAATTCATGGGCAAAGTTGGTTGAAACATTAAAATGGCTACACCGCCTGGAGTAGAGCCAGACGTAGATAATGACGAGAAAAGTATGGTGAGTCACGAAACCGTGAAAATGCACCTACCACCGAACATACTGAAGAACTCACTCAGAGTGAATCAGTACCTACTAATTTCGTGGAACTGCTCACATTTTTCAAAGAACAGATGCAATGTTTAAATCGCGCTGTTCATGAACAAAATGCACACTTTTCAGAAAAATGTAACAGACAGTTTATATGAAAAATTAAAAAATGTGACCGACAGTTTAGACACAAAACTTCAAAATCACACTTTCAGTTTAAATAGAAAACTTCAAATTCTGGCCACTGAAATTCAAAATAATATAACCACATTTGTAAACGAAAATTTGAACGCCACAGCCCATCAGACACAAGAAAATGTTGCCACACAAATTCGTGACGACTTTGATAGAAAATTCAGTAAAATTAAAACTAACTTCAAAATAATTTGACGAAATGCGAAAAACATACAAGCACTTGCCCGAAGCTGTCAATAATATAGCCCAGCAGGTCGCTGAAGTTAATGCAACACAAAGTACATTAGAAAATTCGGTGCACCAAATAGCTACAGAGGTGCAGAAACTCGCTATCGAACAAGAAAAATCTGTAGAAGGGAAGTTTGTAGAGAAAGGCAACCAGTTTACTCTTGACTTTGGAAACTGTTTGAGCATGAAAGATAACCAATTCCAAGAATGTTTACGGAACGAACTGCCTGTATCCGTAAATAAAGCGACAAATGAAGCTTTGTCTGCAGCAAACATGTTAGGTGAAAGCACCGAACAGGTTTCTGAATGGAAACAGACACTTACACAAGAAGTACACAAATTTAAAAAGGGAGCTAGCAGAGATAAAAAAAAAGCGCAGCAAGTGGGTCTGATTTACGTGTCAATAAGTTGCCAGAGACGCAGACTGTGGCATCTCGAGCAACAACACCAATCAGCTGTTCGACAACAATGCCCAGCTCGCAATCCGTTCACGTAGCTTGTCAACAGGAGGCGGCCAGTTCTCTCTCTAACATACTTGTGGAAGAACGTTTACTAAAATACAGATAATTCCAAAGTATTGCATCGGATCGCAAAATGCCACACCCAGTTATTTTTATCAAAAGCTTCCGTGTTACACTACCAAAATCATGGAATGATAAATAGAAAATACAGTTTGTGACTACTCGTATTCATGGGCGAGTGAAGTAATAGATTATAGCCATACCTATGAGAATTCGAAAAGCTTTTCTAAATAAGGATTGGTAAGCAAAAACACAAGAACGTTTAAGGCGTGAGGTGTATAATCCCGAAATGTACAACAGTAAAGCAGTCACACAGCGTAAATATTTTGAGAAGTATATAAATAAGATAAAATATTTCGATGAACCAATGCCCAAACAGTAAGTCATATGGCTTTTAAAATCAAAATTACCAGTCTCAATAAAAGAAAAACTACTTCATCTGCCTGATCCAGACGTTGAACGTTCCATGTTAACGCTTCATTCTATTCGCCAATTGCATGAAGAAGCGAAATTGAACGGGGCAGTACTGCTCAAGTATCACGCAACAACAGTAATAACTATTACAAATATCACAATAAAAACGGTAATGGTACCAAAAATGGGAATAGTCTGCTCAATCTTACAATGGTAGTAATAACGTAGGACAAAGGGATGGAAGAAATTCTCCTCCTTTTAATAACAGGCGTAGGCAAGGCAACAGATATCATCCAGGGTACAGTAATTACAATAGTAATAACAATAAACATCCAAACCGCTGGCAACCACTATCTCAGCAGTCAAACAGTAATTGGCATCCTAATACAGGAACCAATACACAATCAGATGGCGCTTCTGTACCACCGAACAGTGCCCCTGAACATAATAGTTCTGGAGAAAACTGGAGGCCACACCTACCAGCAAGAATTATAGAAGTGGTGGGCAACGCTACGCCCAGCATTTCAGAGGCGTTAAAGTAAATGCGACTTCATACAGCCCTCATATGGCGGTCGCAGAAGAAATAGGGGGCAAATGTCGTGAGAGCGTGTATTTAATAAGATATAATCAGGGCAAAAATATGAGTGATGAACTTTGCGAAGAAAACTATTCGTGTAAACTAACCGAAAAGGAAACAATGAAGCTGCATTTCACGTAGTAGTAGGTGGAATACCAAGCACAGTTACTGTCGACACGGGCGCGGCTACAAATTGTATAGTTTTAGAGTTCTATAATAAGATATTTGAACTTCAGACACCACATACGATGACGGTACACAATTGTAGGATCATTGGTGCGTTCGGAAATAAGTCAAAGGGAGTACGTATGCAGACTCATGTATTAGTTGAGGCAGGTAATGGAGTTATAGAGAGCACATTCCTGATTTGTGAAGGTTTATCAGTGAGCTGCGTATGGGGAGAAGATTTTTTACAAGAAAGAGCTGCAGTAACTGACCTTTCTTGTGGCAAATGTGTATTAAAAGTAAATGGGAAGGGGATAACCCTACCACTCATTAAAAACAAGGCGGTTCACAGCTTATGTCAAGGAGACAGAATCAAATACATAAAACCAGATGTAATTTTATGTGAAAATCAATTTCCTATGTTGCCAGATCAAACACAGCCCTGCTACGGTCGCAGGTTCGAATCCTGCCTCGGGCATGGATGTGTGTGATGTCCTTAGGTTAATTAGGTTTAAGTAGTTCTAAGTTCTAGGGGACTGATGACCTAAGATGTTAAGTCCCATAGCGCTCAGAGCCATTTGAACCAAACACAGCCCAGTCAACAGCAATTTGATGTACGGTCTTGCAAACAAGAAATACAAAGTAAAGTTTATGAATCAGTTTATTTAAACACTGTACAAATAAACGAACTAATTGACATTTTAAACAAAGATATATCTCCATAGTGAGATTTTCACTCTGCAGTGGAGTGTGTGCTGATATGAAACTTCCTGGCAGATTAAAACTGTGTGCCCGACCGAGACTCGAACTCGGGACCTCTGCCTTTCGCGGGCAAGTGCTCTACCATCTGAGCTACCGAAGCACGACTCACGCCCGATACTCACAGCTTTACTTCTGCCAGTATCTCGTCTCCTACCTTCCAAACTTTACAGAAGCTCTCCTGCGAAAGTTGCAGAACTAGCACTCCTGAAAGAAAGGATATTGCGGAGACATGGCTTGGCCACAGCCTGGGGGATGTTTCCATTATGGAAATTCATTCACCTCTGCCTTTCTTGTGTTGTGACCTCATATTTGTGAGTGTTTCGTATCAAGCAACGTAACCTCTTACCTGTGTTTACATTCCGCGCTGACCAGTTGCAGCTGTAACGGCGCATCGAAAGCTAAGTACTAATTAATTGTTTGTGTATAGTGGTTTATTTAGGAACTTTAGCAGTCTTAAACCGGTGTTTTTTGTGTTTCCTGGTGAAATAGTTTCAGAACAAACTTTTGGGAACTGTTTTCAGCTTCGTTACTGTGTCATTAGACGTTTGATTCTCTTTCTGTATTAGTCTTTTGTTATATTCACATTTGTTGTTTCAAAAATGGCTCTGAGCACTATGGGACTCAACTGCTGAGGTCATTAGTCCCTAGAACTTAGAACTAGTTAAACCTAACTACCTTAAGGACATCACAAACATCCATGCCCGAGGCAGGATTCGAACCTGCGACCGTAGCGGTCTTGAGGTTCCAGACTGCAGCGCCTTTAACCGCACGGCCACTTCGGCCGGCATTTGTTGTTGATTAATACTGTTAATAATAGTAATTACTTCCCTTGTAGAGTATGTTTGTGATTATTGTAGTCAGGTTTTTAACATCTTCTTATTGTAGTAGCGGAACTTAGAAAAAGTAAAATTTTACCATGAGTGAGAGGTGTGGCTTTGCCGTAGGTTCGTGAGTAGTGGATTGCGGTGTAAGACTTGTTCGAAGTATTTTCACTGGGGGGAATGCACTGGGGAAGCCAGTGGGCATTCTGGTGAGATCCTCTCCTGGAACTGCAGGTTATGTAGCAAGAGTAAGTTGATAGAGGAGCAGAAGCGCAAGATTCTGTGCCCTTCAGGTGCAATTGAAAAACACACAGGAGGAGCTAGACAGGATGAGGAGGGAGAAGGTGGTTGGGGAATGGGAGCTGGCTGTTGGCAAGAGATCTGCTAGGAGAAGGAGATTTTCGGATAGTTTTACTATTGGTGTTTGCAATAGATATGACTAACTGCCAGAGTCTAGTGGAGAGGAATCTCTAGTAGCTGTAGATGTAGGAAGTATGCAGCAGACCTCAGCAGTTACAGTGGCTAGGACGGTTGCAAAGTCTAAGAGAAAGAAGAAGGTTCTGCTGTTAGGTAGCTCTCATGGTAGAGGTGTAGGCCAGCAGTTGCACGAAGTATTGGGGAGTGAGTACCAGGTCAAATAAAATGGTTCAAATGGCTCTGAGAACTATGGGACTTAACATCTGTGGTCATCAGTCCTCTAGAACTTAGAACTACTTAAACCTAACTAACCTAAGAACATCACACACATCCATGCCCGAGGCAGAATTCGAACCTGCGACCGTAGCAGTCGCGCGGTTCCGAACTGAGCGCCTAGAACCGCTAGAATACCGCGGCTGGCCTGTACCAGGTCACCAGCATTGTGAAGCCTAATGCAGGATTGGTTCAGGTGACTGTTAACATAGGGGGGGTTATGTAGGAATTTTACTAAAGAGGATCAGGTAGTGATTGTGGGTGCTGTGATGACCACAGATGTTAAGTCCCATAGTGCTCAGAGCCATTTGATTGTGGGCGGGGCTGGTAATAGTATTGATAGGGATGGGGAGTATGACATAGATGGTGACCTGGAAAAGATAGCCACTCAGACTGGCAACACGAATGTGCATTTCGTGGAACTGTTTCAGCGTCACGATCGGCCTCATCTTAATACAGCCGTCAGGCGTAATAACATGAGACTTGGGGGTGCGCTGATGACAGAAAGCATGGGTCACATTTCAGAGGTGTCGGTGGAGTCTATCAGCATGACGGGTTTCACTAGAGATGGCCTGCACCTCAACAGGTATGGGAAGGGGAGGTTGGCAAAGCTGATAGGTGACAGCATAGGTGGGGTTTGTGGGATCACTCATGGGAAAATTCCTGCAGTAGTGGGTGTTAGAGCTGTCCCTTTTTTAGACTGAAGTCAGCTGATAGGTATTCCTGCTTAAGGGAAGTCTCCCTAACACAGGAACCACTTTTGACAAAGCTTAGGTATCCGAGTAATGAGGGAATTAGTATATTTCATCAAAATATACAAGGTATTAGAGATAAAGTTAGTGAACTGCTTATAGATGTTGACTCTGAAATTATTAGTATATCTGAACACTTCTTAAATAAGGAGATAATTCAGAGGCTTCCTTTACCAGGATACAAGTTGGCTGGCAGCTTTTCGAGGAGCTCTTTGCGGTGTGGGGGAGTAGCCATGTATGTGAAAAACGGCATCCCATTTGAGTCAATTGATGTTTCAAAGTACTGCACTGAATGGAGCTAAACTTCTAACTGTTGTTATTTATAGATCCCCAGACTCCGATTTCACATTTTTGCTAAAGCTAGAAGAGATTCTTGGTTCACTTTATAGGAAATACAAAAAGTTAGCTATATGTGGTGACTTCAATACTAATTGTATAAGTGATTGTGCAAGGAAGAGGATGCTGGTAGACCTCCTTAATTCATATAATCTTATGCAAACCGTATTCATTCCAACGAGAGTGCAAGGGAACAGTAGAACAACCATAGACAATATTTTTGTTCATTCGTCATTATTAGAAGGGCATTCTGTTATCAAAAAAGTGAATGGCCTTTCAGATCATGATGCACAAATTTTAACTCTAAAAGATTTTTGTGCTGCAATACGTGTTAAATATAGTCATCAGCTGTTTAGGGAAACCGATCCAGTTGCTGTAGAGACCTTTGTAAACCTTATCAAGGAACAAGAGTGGCAAGATGTTTATAGCGCTGATACAGTAGACGATAAATACACTCCTGGAAATTGAAATAAGAACACCGTGAATTCATTGTCCCAGGAAGGGGAAACTTTATTGACACATTCCTGGGGTCAGATACATCACATGATCACACTGACAGAACCACAGGCACATAGACACAGGCAACAGAGCATGCACAATGTCGGCACTAGTACAGTGTATATCCACCTTTCGCAGCAATGCAGGCTGCTATTCTCCCATAGAGACGATCGTAGAGATGCTGGATGTAGTCCTGTGGAACGGCTTGCCATGCCATTTCCACTTGGCGCCTCAGTTGGACCAGCGTTCGTGCTGGACGTGCAAACCGCGTGAGACGACGCTTCATCCAATCCCAAACATGCTCAATGGGGGACAGATCCGGAGATCTTGCTGGCCAGGGTAGTTGACTTACACCTTCTAGAGCACGTTGGGTGGCACGGGATACATGCGGACGTGCATTGTCCTGTTGGAACAGCAAGTTCCCTTGCCGGTCTAGGAATGGTAGAACGATGGGTTCGATGACGGTTTGGATGTACCGTGCACTATTCAGTGTCCCCTCGACGATCACCAGTGGTGTACGGCCAGTGTAGGAGATCGCTCCCCACACCATGATGCCGGATGTTGGCCCTGTGTGCCTCGGTCGTACGCAGTCCTGATTGTGGCGCTCACCTGCACGGCGCCAAACACACATACGACCATCATTGGCACCAAGGCAGAAGCGACTCTCATCGCTGAAGACGACACGTCTCCATTCGTCCCTCCATTCACGCCTGTCGCGACACCACTGGAGGCGGGCTGCACGATGTTGGGGCGTGAGCGGAAGACGGCCTAACGGTGTGCGGGACCGTAGCCCAGCTTCATGGAGACGGTTGCGAATGGTCCTCGCCGATACCCCAGGAGCAACAGTGTCCCTAATTTGCTGGGAAGTGGCGGTGCGGTCCCCTACGGCACTGCGTAGGATCCTACGGTCTTGGCGTGCATCCGTGCGTCGCTGCGGTCCGGTCCCAGGTCGACGGGCACGTGCACCTTCCGCCGACCACTGGCGACAACATCGATGTACTGTGGAGACCTCACGCCCCACGTGTTGAGCAATTCGGCGGTACGTCCACCCGGCCTCCCGCATGCCCACTATACGCCCTCGCTCAAAGTCCGTCAACTGCACATACGGTTCACGTCCACACTGTCGCGGCATGCTACCAGTGTTAAAGACTGCGATGGAGCTCCGTATGCCACGGCAAACTGGCTGACACTGACAGCGGGGGTGCACAAATGCTGCGCAGCTAGCGCCATTCGACGGCCAACACCGCGGTTCCTGGTGTGTCCGCTGTGCCGTGCGTGTGATCATTGCTTGTACAGCCCTCTCGCAGTGTCCGGAGCAAGTATGGTGGGTCTGACACACCGGTGTCAATGTGTTCTTTTTTCCATTTCCAGGTGTGTATAATGCTTTTCTCAAGACTTTTCTCGTGCTCTTTGAAAGTTGCTTTTCGTTAGAACGTTCAAAACACGGTACTAGCACAAACAGGCAGCCTGGGTGGCTGACTGGAGGGATAAGAATATCCTGTAGAACAAAGTGGCAATTATATCAAAACGTTAGAAACAGTCAAAATCTAAATGCAGCAGCCCATTACAAACAGTATAGTAAGGAGCTTAAAAATGTTATTAGGAAGGCAAAATGTATGTGGTATGCAGATAGAATAGCTAAGTCTCAGGATAAAATTAAAACCATATGGTCAGTCGTAAAGGAAGTGGCTGGTCTGCAGAGACAGGTCGAGGATATAGAATCAGTGCGTAGTGGCAATGTCCGTGTTACTGATATGTCGCATATATGTACAATATTTAATAATCACTTTCCGAATATAGCAGGTGAACTAAAGAGAAACCTAGTTCCAACAGGGAATCATGTAGCGCTCTTAGAAAAAAGTATTCCGAGACTGTTACCTGAAATGCTCCTCCATGATACTAACAAGAGGGAGATTGAGTTAATAATTAAATCACTAAAGACCAAAAACTCTCATGGATATGACGGGGTATCTAGCAGAATACTGAAGTATTGTTCTATGTATGTTAGCCCAGTACTTAGCCATATCTGTAACTTTTCCTTTAGGAGTCGTCGGTTTTCTGACAGATTAAAGTACTCGGTAGTGAAGCCACTTTATAAAAAGGGAGACATTGATAATGTTGACAATTTTAGACCTATTTATATGCCATTGGTGTTTGCTAAAGTTATCGAGAAGGTTGTATATACAAGGTTACTGGAGCATTTAAATTCACATAATTTGCTGTCAAATGTTCAGTTTGGTTTTAGAAATAGTTTAACAACTGAAAATGCTATATTCTCTTTTCTCTGTGAGGTTTTGGACGGATTAAATAAAAGGTTGTGAACGCTAGGTGTTTTCTTTGATTTAACGAAAGCTTTTGACTGTGTTGACCACAAGATATTACTACAGAAGTTGGACCATTATGGAGTAAGGGGAGTAGCTTACAATTGGTTCGCCTCTTACTTTAAGAACAGAGAGCAGAAGGTAATTCTCCGCCATATTGAGAGTGGTAGTGATGTTCAGTCCCCATGGGGCACTGTTAAGTGGAGCGTTCCCCAAGGGTCGGTGCGGGGGCCACTGCTGTTTTCTATTTCTATAAATGATATGCCTTCTAGTATTGCAGGTGATTGAAAAATATTTCTGTTTGCTGATGACACCAGCTTGGTATTGAAGGATCTTGAGTGTAATATTGAAACAGTATCAAATAATGTAGTTCATGAAATAAGTTCATGGCTTGTGGAAAATAATTTGATGCTAAATCACAGTAAGACTCAGTTTTTACAGTTTCTAACTCACAATTCAACAAGAACCGATATTTTGATCAGACAGAATGGGCATATTATAAGCGAAACGGAACAGTTCAAGTTCCTAGGCGTTCCGATATATAGTAAGCTGTTGTGGAAAGCCCATGTCCAGGATCTTGTTCAGAAACTAAATGCTGCTTTATTTACCATTAGAACAGTATCTGAAATAAGTGAGACTTCAACACAAAAAGTAGTCTACTTCGCATATTTTCATATGCTTACGTCGTATGGTATTATGTTTTGGGGTAATTCTTCTGATTCAAAAAGGATATTTTTGGCTCAAAAACGGGCTGTTCGAGCTATACGTGGTGTAAGTTCGAGAATCTCTTGTCGACCCCTATTCAATAGTCTGGGAATTCTTTCATTGCCCTCAAAGTATATATTTTCTTTGATGTCGTTTGTTGTTAGCAATATTAGCCTATTCCCAAGAGTTAGCAGCTTTCACTCAGTTAATACTAGGCATAAATCCAATTTGCATGTGGAATGCACTTCCTTGACTCTTGTTCAGAAAGGCGTGCAGTATTCTGTTGCACCCATTTTCAATAAGCTACCACAAGAACTCAAAAATCTTAGCAGTAGCTCAAACACTTTTAAGTCTAAACTGAAGAGTTTCCTCATGGCTCAATCCGTCTATTCTGTCGAGGAGCTCCGGGAAGAGCTAAAAAATTAAGCAAATTCCAGTGATACATTGTTGATTTTCTTTATTTAAACTTACGACTTGTCACCTGAATGTTTTTTTTTTATATTTCATTTTATCTGTTTCTAATATCGTGTTATAATTTCGTGTACTGACTCGTTCCATGACCATGGAGACGTCTCCTTAATTTGGTCCCACGGAACAATAAATAAATAAATAAAACAGGCAGAGGGTAGAAGGAACCGGCAGCTGCACTTTCCAGGATGCAGTCGCGCGAATTGGAACAGCAGTGACGTCACGGACGCTGGCAGCTGGCGCTGGCCGAAGCCGTGGCTGCAAAGCTTTGGCGGGAGTGGGAGGTGGCATCTCAGAACCTAACGGTTGGCGCCTCCCGTGTCTGAGCGCCTTGTAGTTGGCGTTCGACACAATACTCATCAACAAACAGCTCTGGACATCGGTGTTCCGAACAGGCCTCAGAACGCTCGGTAGTACTTAACAACGAACACGAGAACATGTGGAACACACACTTGGCTATTTTCTCGCAGTGTACGGAGATTCACATATATCGAAAGGAAGAAACACGTGCGCGACCGTAACTATACGGCCCTCTCACATTAATGTGACACCGCGTATGTTCGACATCAACGTGCAATAACCATCCACTGACGGCAGATGCCAGCACTAGCAGTGAAGGGTAAAAGCGCGTCGGGTAGACGCGTCGCAGTCTTCGAAGTGATATGGAAACGGAGTGATTTATCTGACGTGCAAAAGGGCAAGAGCATTGGCTTTCGGGACAAAGATGGAAGCATTTCCGTAGTGGCTAAATCTGTAAATTGTTCACATGCCGCCGTCGTTAGCGTGTACCGTGAATGGTAAAACGATGGTATCCAACAGTGGTGCCGGCGGAGCTCTGGTGCATCACGGGCCATAGATGGCAGGGGTGAACGATTCCTGCAGAGTTGAGTAACTGACCGCCCATATGAACCAAGGGGGTACCAACAGTGTTTCCCCATCGGCCGTTCAGCGAATGTTGATGCATATGGACCTCCACGGCATGCTGACTCGTTCATCGGTGACGAAGGCTGGAATTTGTACGCCAGTACCGCAACTGGACTGCTGAGTGGCGCAAGTGGCCTCTTCAGATGAATCACGTTTTAGTCTCCGTTGAACAGATACCCGCTGGGTCCGCAGCTCGTGGTCGTGCGGTAGCGTTCTCGCTTCCCACGTCCGGGTTCCCGGGTTCGATTCCCGGCGGGGTCAGGGATTTTCTCTGCCTCGTGATGACTGGGTGTTGAGTGATGTCCTTAGTTTAGTTAGGTTTAAGTAGTTCTAAGTTCTAGGGGACTGATGACCATAGATGTTAAGTCCCATAGTGCTCAGAGCCATTTGAACCATTTTGATGGCCGCTGGCGCGTACGTCGTGAAACGCCTGAAAGCAAACACCCTGCAACAATCGTTGGTAGCGTCCACGTCACAGGAGGGAGCGTTATGGTCGGGGGAAGGTTTCTGGCATTCCCTGGGTGATCTCGTCATTGTGGAATGCACAATGAATCAACAAAAGTATACATCTATCCTTTGGGACCACTTCCACCAATACATGCCGTTTGCTTTTCCTCATCTACCAGCAGGCCAATGTAACGTGTCAGACAGCTCAAAGTGTTAGTGCGAGATTCGAAGAGTACCAGGACAGGTTTACCATACACCCTGTCCATCGAACTCCCGGGATTTAAACCCAACTAAGAATATATGGGACCACCTCGATCTGGCAGTACGCATATCCTCATCCGAAAAACCTAGCGCAGCTGGCCACGACATGACCTTACACCTCTGTCTGTACCTTCCACAACCCCAATGACTCTTTTTCTGCACGCCTCACAGCAGTCCGCACTTCAAAAGATGGTTATTCAGGCTTTTCATATGTGGTGGCATTAATCTTACTGGACAACGTATTTCGGGTGTTCACTGTATCCAGTCCGGTGGACCACAAAACGTGTACACAGTTCACTTGTCGGCCTCTGATCCTGTATTGGTGCATGTAATTTTGAACATATAGGTCAAGAGGATTTACATTTCCACTTCAGTGATAATACGGAGTACAACTTCTTATATGAAAACACGTTTAACCGGTAACACTTTACAAAGTGCACAAGGTGCCCGCGAGGTGCGGCCCTTGACTAGTCAAGACATACGTTTGCTGGTTGCAAAGTCTCCACACTATCTGGTGCTTCTGCTCTTGCGACCTCTAAGCGCTACCTGCGTGCGCAAATGAAGCAGAAGATCCCGTTAGCCGCATCCAAAGTTACAACGTTTCGCCACAGGGAGCAGAATAACCTGGACAAACTGATCTGCCCAATTTGTAAGATGCCACTAGGTAGCATCAGGAGTGGTAAATTAAGCTACGGAACTCAACAGGTGGTTAAATACCCATGGCCTTGGAAATCCATGGATTTTGCTTCACATGAAAGAAGATCACTTTGAAGAAACGGTGGAGAGATAGAATCCGTGAGAACTTGTTGCAGATCGTAACAGAGGGTGACCGGTGGCAGAAAGCAGGAAACAGAATACAATGGAAGAGAATCCGTAAAGCTGTTAAGTGGTGCTCTGGGCTTCATCGCATAAAGTATGTAAGTAGATGAGTAAATAAGTAAGTGCATATTCCAACCTGAATTTAGAAGATAGTTGTTATTTACTTCCGGTTTCAATCAACTTTCTTTTCTTAATACTGTCTGCGCACTATTTCCTTTATTAAGCGATACTACATTTACTACTGGCTAAACAACCTACTTTCCTCCATTTCTTTTTCTTAATGGCCATACTGGCATCATTTTGATCCGTCACACATTTGTTAGTTTTCATTTCTCTCTTTGTAGTTACCATCATGAACATCTACATCATCCGCTACGAAATATTCCGATTTTTAATATTTTTCGCATAAAAAGTCACGTCTCACCACCGTAACTTAAAGCTGGTAAAGCATATTGACGATAAACGTTCTGTGTCAGATATATTTGGTGGCTGCTTTTGAAAACTATGTTTTGTCTACCAAATGCACAGCAGGACATTTTTACCCTTCGCTTTGTGTTTCTTCCTTTGCATCTAGTCGTCTTTAGTGGCCCTAAATGTAATATCATCTGTTGCCTTCATGCAATCATTGCTAATGTGCACAAGGAGACGAGGTACTGGCGTAATTAAAGCTTTGAGGGTGGGGTGTGAGTCGTGCTTGGGTAGCTCAGTGGTAGAGCACTTGCCCGCAAAAGGCTAAGGTCGCGAGTTCGAGTCTCGGTCCGGCACACCGTTTTAATCTGCCAGGAAGTTTCAATGGTTCAGATTGTTCAGTTTACACGTTTTTCCGTTTAAAGGACTCCAAGATTTAATTTATGGGAGGGGATAATTGTTTTAGTGGTGTATAACGTGCTTGCCTGACTGCAGTTCCGAAATTATCAATGTTCTCCTGGAATGTAGTTATACTGATGTTGCGGTATTCCTGTCAGAGCCAGGTATGGGAATTCAAAACGCCCCTGCGCTAGGGCTACATGGAAACTGTATCTGTGGTCTGTATCGAGTGACCCCCCTCGATATGCAGATCGTGCCCTCTGCCTCAGGTGTGATGTGACAAACTGTGGCCCGCATCTCGTGGTCGTGCGGTAGCGTTCTCGCTTCCCACGCCCGGGTTCCCGGGTTCGATTCCCGGCGGGGTCAGGGATTTTCTCTGCCTCGTGATGGCTGGGTATTGTGTGTTGTCCTTACGTTAGTTAGGTTTAAGTAGTTCTAAGTTCTAGGGGACTGATGACCATAGATGTTAAGTCCCATAGTGCTCAGAGCCATTTGAACCATTTTTTTGAACAAGCTGTGTGCAACAGAAGCGGCTGTGGAATTAATGACCCTGAAAAATGATAGTGTATGCACTGCTGGCCAAAATCAACAATAATAAACAAAGCTATGGGGTTCATCCAACTACTGAAGTCAATGGCAGGTCCACTCTGGCCAATCTGTATTGTTATAAAACACAGAAGGAAAGCCAAAACATTATTCATACACGAAATAGTAACATTCCCACTCTCGCAGATATCAGAGAAAATTGGACATCACAATCTGTAAAATACATTTAATTGATATTAAAACAGCACTGTGCCACAAAGACCTCAGGAAATAGAATGAGAATGCATCTGGTACTAACCTCATGTTATACCGGAATAAATTGAACACACGATTCCGAATCGGGTATGATGTTTGCATCGATCATCGTGGAGTGAAGGAAAACACATGTAGGAACCCCAAATACCTGAGTCACAAGCGAGCCACAGAGCACAACGTAATTCATGTTTGGAACCCCTCAACTATGGAACAAAACGTGCCTCTCATTGACTCGTTACTTTGAACTTGCTATCACATTGGCGGCGTGAACTCACCATGATGCTGCAGCAAGCGAAGGTGGACTGCACCCTAACTAGCTGCACAGTCCGGAATTGTCATAGTTGAAGTTGAAGTACCTCATTAGAAGTGCCTACCGGAGAGACAGCTGAAGAATCAGCTTACATAGTCCACCGAAGCAGTCTGGAAGAATAGGGGTGACGAAGGCCTGCTCCTCAGAGCTGCACGCGAAGAAGCCGCCAAAAATTGTCTATCTGCCAATCCGCCAGTTTGTAAAACGAGCTTCCAGTGGGATGCTGCTTAACAAACTTTTCCCTCTCTCCTCTGAAAAGTTTAGCTATTCGATAACCAAACTCTAAACTTCGCAAGCTAAACAAAATGTGAACAATTTGGTACTAGGCTCCCATCCCCAAAACCCGATTACGGCTCAGATGAATTCGAGCAAACCCATACTTTGATTCCTTAGAGAAGGGCGCCTTAACCACTACTCTGTTTTCTTTTTCAGGCACCGACCACTCACAGTGTTTCCCATGCTATTCGACAGGAGCGGTACAACGACCTCCGAGCCCTGACATCTTTTTAAAGAATGGGCGGAACATTCAGCACGTCTCACACTCCCAAAGACCTAACTATGTTATCTAGTAGGTCATCAGCCTGCAGTCTATTGTTTTAAAACTAGCTTACTGTCCGTGGCCAGCGAGCACTACAGAGGGCAGTTTGGTTGAATAGGAACTCGCACAAAGAATCGCACAGTCCCAGCTATCTCTTTACTCCACACTACCACAACTATTTTTCGCGGACTGTGTTCCAGACGCCTGCTAAATTTCCATGTAAAAATTTCCATGCCCTGCAAAAGTGGCATCCTGAACACAAAGAATAGTGGACCGGTGGTTGGGGAGCTGCCCTCTACCGCAGCATAGCTCACAGAACTTGAGAAAAGCGGCACGCAGAGGGGCTGCACCTTCCAGTCAATAGCCCACCCGACGCCGCGAAAGCTCATCGCGACGCTGGTAATGTATCAGCCCAGTACAACATGCAAACCTGACACAAAATTAATCAAAATAACGTTATCAGAGGAAAGTTATGAACTCTGCAATCATCTGCGTCCCGATTTGCACTTACACTTACGTGACATAAGACATGGTTTAACGATATTTACCTATACAGATGGCGGTATAATCGCATACGCAAGGTCTAAAAGTACACGGAATTGGCGGACCTGTGATTTGTACTTGGTGATTCATGTGGAAAGGTTTCCGACGAACGACGTGAATCAATAGACTTTGAAAGTGGAATGATAGTTGGAGCTAGACGCATGGGGTATTCAGTTTCAGAAATCGTTAGGAAATTCAGTATTCTGAAGTCTACAGTATCAAGAATGTACAGAGAATACAAAATTTCAGGCATTACCCCTCACCACGGACAACGCAGAGGCCGACAAACTTCACTTAATGACTGAGAGCAGCAGCGTATGCACTGAGTTGTCAGTGCTAACAGACAAGCAACAGCGCATGACACAACCGCAGAAATCAAAGCGGGATGTACAACGAACATATCTGTCAGGCAACTGCTGTGAAACCCGGCGGTAATGTGCTATGGCAGCAGACGATTGACTTGAGTGCCTTTGCTAACAGCACGACATCGCCTGCTGCGACTCTCCTTGGCTCCTGACCTTATCGGTTGGACCCTAGACGCCTGGAAAACCATGTCCTGGCCAGATGAGTTCCTATTTTAGTTGGTAAGAGCTGAAAATAGGCTTAGAGTGTGGCGCAGACCCCACGAAGCCATACACCCAGTTGTCAACAAGGCCCTGTGCAAGCTGGTGGTGGTTCCATAGTGGTATGGGCTGTGTTCACATGGAATTGACAGGGTCCTTTGGCCCAGCTGAACAGATCATTGAGGGGAAATTGTTATGTGGGGTTGTATGGAGACCATTTGCAGCCATTCATGGGCTTCATGTTCCCAAACAACGATAAAACTTTTATGGATGACAATGCACCGTGATACCGGTTTGAAGAATATTCTGGGCAATCGGAGCGAATAATTTTGCCACTGAAATCTCCCGATATGAATCACATCGAACATTTAGGGGACATAATCGAGAGGTGGGTTTATGCACAAAATCCTGCACCGGCAGCGCTTTCGCAATAATTAACGCCTGTAGAGACAGCATACCTCAGAATTTCTGCATGGGACTTCTAAGGAGTTTTTCAGTCCATGCTACGTCGAACTGCTGCACTATGCCAGGCAAAAGTAGGTGGGATACGATATTAGCAGGTATCCCATTACTTTCTCACCTCAGCGTAAAACCTTGAATACGGCAATCAATTATTACATGATTAAAGAGGGAATAATAGTAACAAAATTTGATGATTAAATGTCTCCTGCCTGACCTGCTATAGTGTATATATTTTTCAGTGTACTAAGATAGGTTGAATCGATTCCATTTTGAAAATAGGTCAAAATATTTCTCTGAATTTTCGTTTCCTGAAAACCGAGAAGTTGATATACATTGCTCCATTCTATAATTGGACTTATGTCTTGGAAAAAAAAAAAAAAATATTTTGCTGTATACACCTCTAAAGCCGATTTGTTCCTTTTTACGATTTTAATTCAAGATGAATTTCTTGATTTGATTAATGATAATTTTATTGAATATGTCCTACTTAGCGGAGAGGGAGTTGAGAGTCTTATAACTTTTTGTACCTTTTCCATGTCCCACGGCCCCATTCCGGTTTTGGGGAATTGTCTTACTCTGGAGACTTTCTGTAAATAACTTTCATATTGCTTTTATATAGCTTTCCCTACAGTTTAATCATTCCTACTGAAATACCAGTCTCTCCAGGCATCGTTCATCTCATCATGTGCCGATGGTTTTATACAACGTGATTCTTACTAACATTTAAAAAACCCGTAGTGACGAAGATGATGCTGACGCAAGTAATTTGGGGCACATAAACCCGCAAATGTTTGAAAATACTTCAAAAAATGTTTAACATGCGACGTCATATACAAAATATGGAGGGTATTCTAGAGCGCGTGCGTGATGGAATGACTGAGCGATGCGGTACTTGCATTCGAATATACGGTGCAAGTATCGAACACCTTTTGCATATGCGATATGTTGTAAAAGTATGTGTCCTCCCAGTAACCAAGCAAAAGCTGTCCTTATTTTGTGTTTCTTTGCTTTTCTCCGTTCTTTTTTTGTTTGCAGACATTATGTAGTAAAGGAAACGTAAGTCAATGCTGGCAATGATTCAATTCGGAAACTTATACTCATTTACTTGTGACGCAAAACAGTAGGTTTTTATTGTACTGTATTTTGCCAGAAACCTGCGGAGACCGCGAGACCGGTAAATGAATTAATATTATAAATTAATACGTCAATGTAAGCACATAACTGTCTCACGCAATGAAAAACAATACCGCGTGATAGACCTACGACTAGAACCCTGAGACTAACAAGCTGAAGTGCACGCAGTCGCGGGGCCACACCGATGGGAAGACTTCACTTAGGGTGGGATGTTCAGGTGTTACAGACCGATACGCTCAACCGCTCCATGTCATCCACTTCTGAGGTATTTCCCAAAATTTTCGGCTCCATGCATCTTATATTATATTTTTTGTCTCAGTGTCATCTACAACACTTCGAATGTTTTTAAACGTTAGTAAGAGTCACCATTTCTTTTGGATTATCATTATGAGGAGTCTGTGTTTTTGATTCGTGCCTTGCACCACACAAACGTGCTTGTACAATATTCTGTATGTTACTAGTTGCTCTGCCATCTTTATTACTGATATCTGATGTCTACTCAAGACAGGTTACTTACAGCTTTCTCGATTCCTTCTGTTACTGTTTTCGATTGCTTCTCTTATCGAAATTTCACTGTACCTTCTCAGAGCCTCTGTTCGACAATATTGGACGTACCCTCATACGGCTGGGAACGAACATCTAATGGACCCATGAACATTGTATAACATGATCGTTTTGATGGTCCAGGTGTTGTAGCGCTGGGAGGCATAATGATGCATGGGCGCACTGACCTCCAAATCTTTTAACACGGTGCAATCACCAGCCAAAGTCTTGTGACACTGTATCCCTTCCTCATGTGTGTGTTTTCAGGGGTGGTACGGCCATGTCTTCATTATTATGGATGCAAATAAGCGACCGCATCGAACAGCTCAGGTGAAGGGGTCTTGGTACGAGAGGACATTCGGCGAATGGTCTGCCCTGCCTGTTCCCCTGTATTAACCCCCACTCCCCCCCTCCTGAGCACGTGTAGGATGGCTTAAGGTGACATACTACGTCCACATGCACCAACGGCCATCTAGCTTTTGTTAACCGTGCACGTGGAGGAATAGAACGTCATTCCACACGAACTTCTTACCAACCTTGGGGCCAGCAATGCAGCTGGTTGCAGGGCATGTAACGCTAACCGTAGTGATCACACACCCTATTAAGTACCATGTCCTGCCTTTGGTGGAGTTCAACGTAGCATCATAAATCTCGGTGACCTCATTGTAATTATTGTCGTTGAATAAAAGTGCCATTTCTGTTCGTCACCTTGCATATTTCTCTCAGTTACCTTCCGTACTATACTGCAACAGTTTCTTCTTTGTATGGTCCGAGTTTCATAGATTTATGTTACTTGGCAATGACACATCGTGCGAAAGTTTTCCACTCGAGTGTACTTTTTAACGGCATAGTGAGTTTTTGAAAATGCGAGTACGGTGACATAAGAGTTGTTAATTTTGGCTCTAAGGTTTCTGCGTAGGTAGCCTAGGAATGTACTGAATATGAAAGGTAAGGTGGACGCAATCAACTAATGGGGTGTAATCATCGCCAAATGGGTCTCTCTTGACATGTAACGCCGTTACATGCAGCAAAAATTTGGGCCTGCTTTGTTCGATATAAGTATAGATGAAATTATATGCTAACTTCTAGCAGATGAGAAAGTACTTTTTCAGATTTGTGAAGTACTAACGTGTAAGTGAACACCTTTTGTTGAAACAAGCAATTGAAAGGCTTAATACAACGACAGACCCAGCATGAAAGCCCCACTTGGTGTTGATGCCGCAATATCCGACTACAGCAGCCTTCCCTTTCCTTTTAGTAGTTTCCTCGGATATTTTGCGGAAAGTTTCAGCTTAAACATTAACTAGTGGTTAAATAGCATTATAAAACTGTACTCGTCTTCTACAGAGTTTTTTTTTAAATACGTATATCCTTACATTTAACGAAATCATACATTTCTCTGCTTGGTAAAAGTGTGCGAGTGTACGGAATATCGGATCAGAAGTGTAAGGGTTTCTAGCAAACGAAGCAGAGCATGCCATTTATAATGAAGAGAAGACGTAAAAGTAACTTCGGGCAAACCTTAAAGGAGTGTTATAGGACAATTACTTTTCATACTATACATAAATGAGCTAGTGGATAACATCGGAACTGACATGAGCCTTTTCGCGTATGATGCAGTCGGATATAGAGAAGTCACGACGCTCGAAAACTGGCGCTTGGTGAAGCGATTCTCAAGTGATGCACAGCATAAAAAAGTGTAAAGAATTGCGGATATGTAGGCAGAAAGACCAGTTGTTGTATGGTTATGCTACTGGATAAGAATCACTGGAAGCAGTCCCATCCATAACATAACTAAGACTTTGAATATGTAACGATTTAAAGAGGAACGATCACATAAAGCTAATTGCAGGTAAGACAGATGCCAGAGTGAGATTCATTGGAAGAATCATGAGAATAGTCCTGTAGATGTAGATGTATAGCGTGACACGGAAGTCTGTTAACATTCTAAAATTCAGTACTTCACGGAATAATGTACGTGGACAGGTAAAAATTTACACACAAGCTTGAAATGGCATGGAGTTTTATTGAAACAAAGAAATTGCACACAATGACCTACAGATGGAGCTTCATATGATACAAAAGTAATAATTAACATAGCAAATTATTTTTAGCAAAGACAATGTTGTTTATAAAAAATGCTCAACATGTCGGCCAACAATCATGAACCATACCTTTAGTTGAGGATGTTGTGAATAGCACTGTACAGCATATCAGTAGGTATTGTGAGAAACTGCCGTCGGGGGTTGTCTTTCAGCATCCGTAATGAGGTCAGACAATAGCAATACACCAGCTACTTCAGGTAAACCCATAACCTCTAATCACACGGATTGAGGTCTTGACACCGGTAACGTTAACTATGATGGAAGTGGGGTCTCATGAGATGATCCTCCCCAAACGATGTGTACAAGAGATCTTTCATATGTTTAGCAATATGGGGTCAAGAGCTATCCTGCATAAAAGTCGTACCTTCCAGCACTTGTTTATCAGTCAGACTAGCGGTGATGCGATTCTGTAACATATCGGCATATCTCGCAGCCGTTATGCTGACTATTTTCATGCAGCATCACTGACATGTTGCTGCCCAGCGCCACTTGTTGGCCGGCTTTTGCACTTGTTTATGATTTCAGTAAGATCCAATGTCATTGCAGGCAGGTGTGTCAAGTTTTACTTTTCTGACTCACGGGTACGACGGCGCCTGCTGGAATTGTCAAACGTCAGACGGCCGACTCAGGACGAATAAGTTCACTCTCGTGACACACGGTATGTCGGAGATGATATGCAGTTCCACTGTCGATACAGATGGAAACTGCCACTGGCACTTAGTCCACCATACGTTGCATACCACAAGTCTCACCCACTAGGGAAAGACCTGAAGTTCTCCTGCCGGGGGAGGACCAGACGACGATAGGGGCAAAGAATCACCATAACTTTCCACCAAGCCTCATACAGCAGCCGAATTAACAGAAAAAACAGCCTCCACATTGTAGAAAGCAATCGAACTATCCTCCACTCATTGAATCTCCCTCCTGACTATTCTGCTGGTCTGGTAGCCAATCCAGCACTGGGGCAGCAAGCCTCTGCTTTACATATCCTGAGGGAAGCCAATCAGTGACTCAAAATCTCTCTTGTCTGAGAAAAGAAGATTTTAGACTAGGAAGGCATCGTTCTCACGGTAAGCATAGCCATGTTTCGGAAAAAAGCGTCTACCACAGTCCCTCATTTACAGAGAAATGTAATATTTCCATGCCGACAAGTTCCAATTTCAGAAACAAGGCTATTAAGCTGCACAGACAGTTGTTCCCACGAAATACATGTTTTTTCCGATCGTTAAAAGAATCTGGCGACTTCTTGACGTCAGGGGAGCTACTATCTTGCCTCCACTAAACATGTGAACCAGCCGCTCTGATCGTATCGTCCCAGCTTCTAACACAGGAATGCTTATAGTTTTGCGACCATCCCACCATTTGCACAAATGCTCAGATTACAGCAGTCTCTCTTAAATGGCTTCCTTCATCCACTTTCCACCTTCTGGCTACCTTTGTGACATCCTGTCGCCTGGCCCAGGTAAATGTTATATCAGCTGGCGTCATCCTGCACCGACCATAAGTGGAAGGAGTGGATTGCACGGGCTGAGGTCCCTCTCCAGGTACAGTTCACAGAGCGCTGCTTCCCTGTATCACTCACACAGCCAGGTCGCATGTTCCAAAATTTATGGCCCACAATCCATCATTCTCCCTGTTCTCCGTCGCCTCCATTATGGCCCCTTGGGTACAAATTCACTACAGGCTACACATGCAGTTATAAGAACATTCTGCTCACAATTTCCTCATGGAAAAAGTCATAAGTCACACATTTCAAATGTAGTGTTGACCTAAAAAATGAATATTAATCTGACCAACAGGATAGATAAAGTGAGAGAGTGGCTTACCAACTATCATTCTTTTTGCGAGATATACGTAGGAAGAAGCAATATGTTGGTTGAGTCTTCTAGCAACGTACGCTTCTGGAACCTTACAGTAAGCCATCGCCTGAAGGAGGACGCCTGTCATGCTACTTCTACCGCTGGAGTTTGCTGAGCATCTCAGTGACACTTCTGTGCTTACTAAATGGACCAGTAATAAAAGGTAGTATTCTTTTTCGGATCTTCTCTATTTCCTCTGTCAATCCTGTCTTGTATGGATCTCAAACTGACGAGCAGTATTGATGTGTTGATCGAACGATGGTTTTGTAAGCAATTTCTTTCGTGGTTGCCCTGCATTTAATCTGCAGGGTGACTCAAAGTCCATTAATAATAATATAGTCGTGCTAAATTAATAAATTTGATGATTAATTTGAGTTCTGAAAGTAACCGAAGACAGAGGCAACAAAAGTGTCATGAGTAAATTGAGTAATTTCATATATAAAAATTAAGGGTGTAGCTCTCGAGCTGAAGATTGTTAAGAAGAGAAATACTTTTCTATTTGTAAAGATACCAACATTTAGCGTCACTTGGACATATATTTATCATACATCAAGTGACAGCTTGCAAGACAATGATGATAAAATTGAAGAGATTCCCGTTCACACGAAGGCTTACCAGTAATTGTTCTCCCTCGAAACATTTGCGGCTGAAACAGTAGAAATCACAATGGTACAGAAATTAACTTCTGTCATACACTGTAAGGTGGTTTTCGGGGTACAAATGCAGTCGCACATAAACACTTAGGAAAAATTACGTGTCCCTTCGCACTTGATCCTTAGCCGAAATCCTCGGTTTTGTATCTTCAACCATTCATGAAATAAAAGGGGTGTGGCTCCTAAAATGACTCACTCTGTGTCACATTACGTTATTGTAAGACATACTGCAGCTCTAATTTTTTATTTCGATTCATGATTCATCGACGGTCTAAAAATAAACGAAAAATTAACAAAAATTCATAATTTCAGTAAAGTTAAGTCTATGCACGGTCCAGCAACATTAACATGACCATCGTATATGTTCGAAGTCAATGTGCAATAACCACTCATACGCGCCAAGTAGCAGAAGTAGCAGTGGAGAGTAAACAGGGTGAAGAAAAATTCGCGTACTCGGACTTCACAATACGATTCCTCACATAGTAACAATACAAAAAGGTGTGTCACAAAATTTTGTCCTGTGCATATTTCCGGCAGTAAATGAATATCAAAATTGGCAACCTGGCAACACTGTAATCACATGTGCGGTAGCTGCCTCTATCAGCAATCCGGCTTGGCGCTGTGCAGCTGGTTTTGGACTAGCTTGGAGGAAGTCGAGCGTTCGATTCTGGACCCTCGCTTATTTGGTTTTATTTCCTAAATGTACTTGGCATGGTACGGTGTCTGGTATCTTAATCGTCATACAGCGATTACAGTGGGTCTCCTACAAAACATTTGCACTTACGTACTACGAACACAGAGATAAAAGTACAATCGTTTTCACTGGTCAGTTTTTAGACAAGCCTTTTGCACGTCGTGGATGCGAATAGTTTCGCAGCACTGTATCTAATAGATTCCAAACCTGTTTTCCACCCCAATGGTCCCATAGATTAGTACCAACTATTATTCTTGCCACGTTCATGGCCATTACATTTCTATAGGAATGTACTATGTAAATGTCTGATACGTGTGGCTTAAGAAAGGTGTATAATATAGAGTTATGCAGCAGAATTGGCAAATAAAATCAAATACGCCTCGACACAGAAGCGACCCCTCGCCCTCCTGCACGCTAACCCGAAACGCTACCCGCTCCACCACCTGCCAAGCACTACTGCTATATGCCAAGCACTACTGCTATATGCTGACACAGGAAGTTACTCTACATGTCATTACACTGTTGCCAGACTGCCAGTTTTTAAAGTCCATTTACTGCCGGGAATATGCGCAGGACGAAATCTTGTGACAGTCATTTTTGCATTGCAAGCATGTGAGGAATCGCACTGCCAAGTCCGAGTGCGTGAATATTTCTTCAAAAATGTTCAAATGTGTGACACACTACTTAGACCTACTTATGCTAAGAACAACACACACACACATGCCTCAGCCAGGACGCGAACCTCCGACGGAAGGGGCCGCGCAATACGCAACATGGCGCCTCCAACCGCACGGCCACTCCGAGAGGCTTTCTATAGGATAAGGAATCCTGTATAAAGCATGACGGGCGACTCGGGAGACAGTGCAGTCGTCATAATGCGGAAACAGAGCGATTCATCTGACACCCAGAAGCGCATTTTCATTGGCTTTGAGGCCAAGAGTGGAAGCAATTCCGGAACGGCTAAGTTTGTAAACTGTTCGGTCTCACGATCTCACTATGTCACGGACTGTACATCGAGTCCGATGTAGGAAGAGTCTGAGCAGCATGGCTGCTGTTCCTCCGTTGGAATCTCTGGTGGTAGCGATTGCCTCTCTGTCGGATGCTCATCATGCTACTTCAGTAGGTTTTGAAAGTAGGATACGGCGGCGAGGTCTTCAGGGGCAGGCTGCCTTCTGCCGGAGCGCCACTCCTCCTTCAGCCACTTCTCGGCGACCTGGTAGATATGCCCCCAGTCGCTGGAGGTGAAGAAAGGGAGGGCGTTAATCGCTCACAGCTCCTTCCGAGACACCACCTCGTGCAACAGGCCACGGGTGTGGTGAAGGTCGCACGGTTTGTGGGGAATGGGAGGCTTGGGAATGTCCGGCGGCTTGAAAGGATATGGGTTGTTGCCGCTGTGTCCGCTTTGGCTGTCGTCGGTGGCCGTATTTGCTCCCCATTGCATCGATGAGTAGCTCTAGTGTGGCTGCAATCTTGCTGCCCTTGCGTCCAACCGTATCTTGCCCCTTTAAGGGGCTACATGTATGTTCTCTATAAAATATCCCCTAAGCCAATGTGGGTGCATAGTGATCATCGTTATGCAGTGGACGAAACACCCCTCTCACAAGGGTCTTGTCTAACCGACTGGCCCTGACATGGTGATGCCGGAAGCTGGAGGAATAATAAGAAGAAAAAGCGGAAAACATAATTGTGTTTCAATTATAAGTCCTTCAGATTGTGGGAAGACTAATCTTGTTCTAATACTGTTAACACATCCTGAGAGAGTCCACTTCGATCACATGTATATTTTCTTCAAAAACCCTCTTTCAGCCAAAATATCAGCTATCGCCATAGATACTGCAAGGAAATGAGGGTCTAATGTACCCGATATTCAGTAAAAGCAGTGACATTCTATCATCTGGAAAACTGAAGCCAAACAGCGTATTAATATTCGACGACATTGCTCCGGAAAACCAGGGTGAGGTCGGGGAATATTTCTGTTTTGGTCATCATATGCAAGTTAATGCATTTCATTTGAGCCAGATATACTCAATAATCCTGAAACAAGTTGTCTGGGATAATGTGAAGATTATTATAGCTTTCAAGCAAGGCAATCTGAATTTGAGTCATATTTACCAAGGTAATGTAGCAACCAACATATCGTTCAATTAATTTGGAACCATATGTGGGGATTGCTGGAACAGCTTGCAATATGGCTTTCTAGTTATTGATAGAGTGAGGAAACTAAATAAGGGTCGGTACAAACGAAACTCTGATGAAACCCTGCATAAAATGCAGTGTAGCCTATCCATTATTCAAGCTGTTAGTTGCTCAAAAAGGAGTACATTATTTCAGCAACAAAAATCTTGAATATACTCCATCTTGGTATATATTCACATGTTTTCGACCCACTTATTGGGGGGGGGGGGGCGACTTTTATCCGTCTTCCATATGATATATTGCTGAAACAAGCCTGTATAAATGTCCAGAATCTTAAGTACAATTACTGCTTTGCATCGTTGCTTCCAGCTAGCGATATAAATCACACTGAATATGCATGAAAACCGAGAATATATAAAACATTAGATTCTGGCAGGCATTTCAATCCTCATAAAACTCCAGGACATTCGAAAAATTAGAAGACACAACTCTGATTATTGGATTCGTCAGGCCGAATTTCATATCGGTCACCATCTTCAATGAAGGAATACTCACTAGAGATGGCCTAGATTTCAGTGCAGTTCATAACTGTATTGGTATTTGCGTTCTGAATCTTTCCAAACTCAAAATTTACCCGTTTCGCTTTGACTTTGCTAAGTCAAACTTCGCCGGTCTCAAGTTACTTTGTACAGATACAGATTGTGTGGCTGTGTATTTATTGGTAACTAGTCATAAGCCAAAATATTGTGACCAAAGCCCATTGCGACGTTGGATACTGCCTTGTGGCTTTGCGGACACGTGATGCGGTAACGAAAGTATGTAAGCAGAGCAGCCACGGATGGGGGTTCATCCTAGCGAAGATATGGGATGCAAATGGGGAAATCCATTGATATAAGCGACTTTGATAAAGGGCAGATTATTATTAGGCAGAGTCTGTGAACGAGTATCTCGAAAACGGCGAAGGCGGTCGAATGTTCACGCGATATTGACGTGAGCACCTACAGAAAGAGGTAGAAGGACAGTGAAACTACCACTAGGTGCTAAGTGGTTGGACGTCCACGGCTATTCACAGAACGTGGAATTCAGAAGCTTGTCTGTTTTATATAGTACTGTAGCGGCACCACCGTTTAGGATAGGGAAAGTTAGTTTTGTGCAATATTCGGAGCACAAGTTACGGCCAGGTGCAGGCCGGATTGCAGTGAGTTATGCATACCAACAGTTGCGAAGTAGCATAGAGGCCACAGGGAAGGCAAATTGATGAAAGAGTCTGTCGCAAATCACAGACAGAAGGGGTCCACTGGCCAATCTAGCGTGTTATGATTACGTGACGCGAAGCAGCGTATATGGCAAAACAGAGGCGCACAGCCGCATATAAATCGGTGCAGGTTTCTAACGAGATTCATTCAAGTGTGGCAGCTCTCCTGGACGGCAGGGCGTGTCATACCACCAGCTACATGCAGCAGCAGATGTGGCGCCAGTGTTCCAGTCGACGGAAAGTCACTGGTTCGACCCTCTGAAGCTGACACAGGGTCCAGAGCCACACAGCAGCGGGCCACTCCACGACTCGCTACCGCGGGCAGTCGTCCTGGCTTCCAACAAACGCCAGAGGCACCTCGAGTTGAGGGCCGCAGATTCAGGCTCCAGATCGCTGGCGCTTGTGGTCGTCACGACCTTAGCCATGCCAGCAAAAAGCACACAGCTGGCCGCCTGCGGCACACACTGAGTGGCACTGAGTCGGCAGGGATGCAGACCACTGAGACGACTGCCGGCATCCTGACGACGACGCAACTACGCTGTCGTACAAGGCCGACACACAGTGCGTGCACGGGTCGCTGAGGCAGCAATTCCGCACCAAGACGTTTTACAGACAGCGAAGTTGTGTACTCAGCATTGTGGGAACCAGTGACACAGACTGAGGGGATCACGGCACTGTAGTTGGAAACAATAAATCACTTGGAAAGCTCGGGCGAGTCTTAATACGGTGCCTTCTACTCCTTCCCGCTACATGTGGTCATCCTGATACATTCAGTGGCAGAAGTTGCCACTACAGTACGACATATGGTGATCTGTGGTTTCTCTGCCGGAAGAGCACAATGCTGGTGCACGCACAAGTGTTTAGGAACACACCATTCATCATACACTGTTGAATACGGAGTTCCGCAGCAGACTACACTCATATATTCACATGTTGACCCTTCGACAAAGTCAGTTACGACTGTACTGTACACGGAACCATCGGGATCCCAGCATCCGTCAATTGAAACGTGACGGCTCTTCGAATGAATCACATTTTTGTTATACTGGGTCGATGGTCGTCTCCACAAACGCTGTCTTCAAGGTGAACGGTGGTTAGAAACGTGCAGCGCACCACGGACACAGGCTGGTGGGAGGAATATTATGCTACGGGAGTTATTCCCCTGAGCTTGTATGGACCTGTGGCAGTAATCTAAGATACGCTGACAGCTGCGAAAACACTGCATCTCTTCGTGCTTGATGTCTTCCCTGATAGCGATTTCAGCTTTGAGCAATATAACTGTCCGTGTCTCTGAGCCAGAACCTTGCTACACTGGTTTGGGGAACATTACAGTGAACTCACGTTGATGTCTCGGTGACCAAATCCGCCTGATGTGAATCCTATGGCACCAGTCAGGATCGCTATAGGGCGCCATTACCTCGTACGTAAATCATCGGCCTGTTACTTACGCGAATTACATGACTTCTGCGTAGACATCTAATGCCATATACCTACACAAACCTACCAACAAATTGCCGTATAACTGATACGCAAATCATTGATATACCAAGTGATCAAAAAGTCAGTATAAATTTTAAAACTTAATAAACCACGGAATAATGTAGATAGAGAGGTAAAAATTGACACACATGCTTGGGATGACATGGGGTCTTATTAGAACCACCCCATATTGCTAGACACGTGAAAGATCTCTTGAGCGCGTCGTTTGGTGATGATCGTGTGCTCAGCCGCCACTTTCATCATGCTTGGCCTCCCAGGTCCCCAGACCTCAGTCCGTGCGATTATTGGCTTTGGGGTTACCTGAAGTCGCAAGTGTATCGTGATGAACAGCACATCTCTAGGGATGCTGAAAGACAACACCCGACGCCAATGCCTCACCATAACTCCGGACATACTTCACAGTGCTGTTCGCATCATTATTCCTCGACTACAGCTATTGTCGAGGAATGATAGTGGACATTTTGAGCATTCTTACTTTGTTATGCTAATTATTGCTATTCTGATCAGATGAAGCGCCATCTGTCGTACATTTTCTGAACTTTTGTATTTTTTTGGTTCTAATAAAACCCCATGTCATTCCAAGCATGTGTGTCAATTTGAACCTCTCTATTTACATTATTCCGTGATTTATTCAGTTTTCAAATTTATACTGTCTTTTTGATCACCCTGTATTTCGCTCAAAAGACGCAAAAACAAGCAGGAGGTCATAGCGTTTTGGCGCATCAATGCTTGCGCATGATTATGCAGAACATTTGGATGAACCACTTGTCATAGTTCAGTATGTGTGGTTATGAATACTTAATTGCAGACAACGTGTGCGTAAATTTCACATTTATGTATGTGTAACATGTGCACATCTGCACACTGCGTGCTCGGAAAAAATTCTTTATACATTCATGTTCAGAAATAGCTGAACACCTTGAACGACTAGAGATGGGCTGTTCATATTCACACGACATGCACATTTGTTTCTTCTGCAGAAATGATTAGCATTTGAACCATATCAGCCCGTGGGTCCGAGATCAGCATCGATATCACGGCACAACACCACCTACCGGTAAAATATGTCTGCGGCTCTCGTTGTCGGTATAAATCGAAGGTAATGAATCAGTGTGCCTTGAGCAGACCTGCAGGATGCCTCGCAGGCGTATGCTCTACGCCACGGTCAAATCAGTAAGTTTGAAAGAGGGTGCATTATTGGCATGACAAAATGAGATGCATCCAACTGGGAAATTGCTGCTCGTGTGACACGAAGTGTTTCAGCAGTGTAACGGGTGTGTGCAAAATGGTTCACTGCAGGCCGTAGAATATGACAAGATGGATCAGGTCGCACCACCCAGACCACCGCCCGAGAAGATAACACCTCGTCCGAACGGCGTTGCAGGACAGATCTGCGTCCTCCTAGACTTTGACGCAACATTGGAACTGTGTAACACATCGTAAACCACCAGGGATGACAGTCCGCCGCATGGATTATGTGGACGTCGTCCACTTCTGCGCTGTGGTGTGCGTACTGTAAGACCTTCGGTACACACACCATCAGATTATTTGACTTGTCGCTCTAACGAAGTAGGCGAGTGTCAGCAATATGTCTCATGGTCTTATTGTGGCGTGTTTATCTTCTGCCGTTAGGTCAGACGATAGAAATGCCACTTGCACGCTTAGAGTAGCAGATTGACAGTGACCAACTTTAAACAGAACTTGCTTAATTTTCACACACATTTATTAAAATAATAAAAAGCATAGACATTACGTAACTTGATTCTGGATGCTGTTTACAATTGACAATCTGAAGTTCCTTTGGTCTTGGTACGTCACTCTTATTCTCACATATCTCTGACACTTGACAAAGTGTCTATACATTTCTCTTCATGGCTATGTACAGGAATATGATAATCTTATTAGGCGCAGACTGAAACTTGACTATAGACTGGTACAGACAAATGCTGAAATGCAGACTGACTAATCTGAGGTCTGTACACTCGTTATAATGCCTCGCACTTCAGGTATCACTGCGCGAGTGTGATCCGCGAGGAGAAAAGGTTCTACATTAGCATAATTCTCATTGGTTGCGTTATACACTCCTGGAAATGGAAAAAAGAACACATTGACACCGGTGTGTCAGACCCACCATACTTGCTCCGGACACTGCGAGCGGGCTGTACAAGCAATGATCACACGCACGGCACAGCGGACACACCAGGAACCGCGGTGTTGGCCGTCGAATGGCGCCAGCTGCGCAGCATTTGTGCACCGCCGCCGTCAGTGTCAGCCAGTTTGCCGTGGCATACGGAGCTCCATCGCAGTCTTTAACACTGGTAGCATGCCGCGACAGCGTGGACGTGAACCGTATGTGCAGTTGACGGACTTTGAGCGAGGGCGTATAGTGGGCATGCGGGAGGCCGGGTGGACGTACCGCCGAATTGCTCAACACGCGAGTCGTGAGGTCTCCACAGTACATCGATGTTGTCGCCAGTGGTCGGCGGAAGGTGCACGTGCCCGTCGACCTGGGACCGGACCGCAGCGACGCACGGATGCACGCCAAGATCGTAGGATCCTACGCAGTGCCGTAGGGGACCGCACCGCCACTTCCCAGCAAATTAGGGACACTGTTGCTCCAGGGGTATCGGCGAGGACCATTCGCAACCGTCTCCATGAAGCTGGGCTACGGTCCCGCACACCGTTAGGCCGTCTTCCGCTCACGCCCCAACATCGTGCAGCCCGCCTCCAGTGGTGTCGCGACAGGCGTGAATGGAGGGACGAATGGAGACGTGTCGTCTTCAGCGATGAGAGTCGCTTCTGCCTTGGTGCCAATGATGGCCGTATGCGTGTTTGGCGCCGTGCAGGTGAGCGCCACAATCAGGACTGCATACGACCGAGGCACACAGGGCCAACACCCGGCATCATGGTGTGGGGAGCGATCTCCTACACTGGCCGTACACCACTGGTGATCGTCGAGGGGACACTGAATAGTGCACGGTACATCCAAACCGTCATCGAACCCATCGTTCTACCATTCCTAGACCGGCAAGGGAACTTGCTGTTCCAACAGGACAATGCACGTCCGCATGTATCCCGTGCCACCCAACGTGCTCTAGAAGGTGTAAGTCAACTACCCTAGCCAGCAAGATCTCCGGATCTGTCCCCCATTGAGCATGTTTGGGACTGGATGAAGCGTCGTCTCACGCGGTCTGCACGTCCAGCACGAACGCTGGTCCAACTGAGGCGCCAGGTGGAAATGGCATGGCAAGCCGTTCCACAGGACTACATCCAGCATCTCTACGATCGTCTCCATGGGAGAATAGCAGCCTGCATTGCTGCGAAAGGTGGATATACACTGTACTAGTGCCGACATTGTGCATGCTCTGTTGCCTGTGTCTATGTGCCTGTGGTTCTGTCAGTGTGATCATGTGATGTATCTGACCCCAGGAATGTGTCAATAATGTTTCCCCTTTCTGGGACAATGAATTCACGGTGTTCTTATTTCAATTTCCAGGAGTGTATATTAATACGCGGATCGGCGGAAAGAGCATTTATTCCGTCTCTAAGGCAGCGCCATCTCATAGAGCGGAGACGGACGAGCGCTGCGCCTGCACTGTTGTGCTTAGCGGGGTGCGCTCTAGTGAGAAAGTAGTGTACGCGATGACTACGCGGAACTATGTACACAACATGCGTCTACCTTTGACGAATGTGCAGGAACATACTGGACGGAAATGGTGTATGGAATGACGTCACTGGCGACAGGACTGGCATCAGATAGTGTTTTCGTACGAATTCTGGTTCTGTTTATTTGAAAATGAGGTCCTATACTGGTTCGCTGCGGACAGGGGGAGCGGTATCTCAGTGACTGTATTCGCACAAGACACACAATACCAACTCAAAGTCATATGATGTATGGAGTTATAGGGTATCCACACAAATCGCAGATGGTGTGTGTCCAAGGAACTGTGACCAATGTGACTTACGTGAATGATGTCCTGTGACCAGTAGCCATTCCCTTTCTGCACAACACCCCGGATGCCATTTTTCAGCAAGACAATACACGACCACATGTAACTGCACGAACATGTGCCTTCTTGGTGTCACAGCATGTCAGTCTTTTGCCTTGGTCCGCGAGGTCACCAGACGTGTCGCCAGTCGAAAATGTGTAGGATTTAGTCAAAAGATCCGTGCAGCACTGTGACCCAATGCTAACCACCACAGATCACAGATGAACTCAGGAACCAGGTGAATGCAGCATGGATTGGAATACCACTGGGCGCCATTCGGGCTTTATACATGACGATGCCATGGTGCTTGGAACAAGTTATCACGGCCCATGGCGGACCCTGTGCCTACTAGGCAACAGGACACATGCTGAACCGAGGTGTCTGAAATGCTAATTATTTCTGCAGAACTTACTAATGTACTTGTCCTATGAATATGAACGTCCTATCTCTAATTGTTAAAAGTGTTATATTTTTTCTGAACAGGAGTGTACATTTGTATGTATATATGTATGTATGCATGTATGTGTGTGTGTGTCTGTGTGTGTGTGTGTGTGTGTGTGTGTGTGTGTGTGGGTGTGGTTTTTCTTCTTCACGTGGTGCTGCTAATCCCCATTCCCCAGGTATATGTTGCATGTAGAAAAAAGAAATCATTCACTGAATAATCAACACAGTGAAATGTATATACTGTTTATAGAAACGATTGATTAATGAAATGTATATGTGAATGTTGAAATAAATCAGAAAGTAATGATTTTATGGGAACTATAGTATTTAAATTCTTCCAGTTCTAGTGCAAACAGTATCTGAGATGATTAGTTTTATTGAAAAATGTAAGTACAAGCAAATAAAAAGACAAAATAATTAATTGTAAAATATCTTTGTAAACGTACAAAAATTGTTAATACAAAAGAAAAAATTGTTGTCAATAAACCATTAGTTATTTTCTATATTAGTGTTATTATGTACAAACTCTTTCACTACAGACTACAATTGACTATGCTCTTGCAATAACTGAACTGTATAGATTGTGTAAGAGAGAGAGAGAGAGAGAGAGAGAGAGAGAGAGAGAGAGAGAGATGGTGCTCAGACCTGTTGAGCTAGTTATAAAGGATAATGCTGAGCAGGGGGCGCTCGAATCTTATTGTTACAGCGTGTTTGCCGCTATTTAATTGCGCTTCAGTTGACTGAGAGAGATAGGGAGGGCTTTCCTGCCCATGTTATCTCAATTGAACCGTGTAGGTAGCTCTCCCAATTGTCTAAAGCGCGGGTGCGAAAAATCGCTAGTGCGAACGTGGGCGCCCATGAGTGCCCATACTTCTCGCTCGCGGGCGCTGTCATCCAGTAGTTCCCCTTCCTCCTCACTGCTAACATTGCTCGTTTGTTACCGATGACCCCACGGCAAGACGGACAGGTTTACCTTTAGTCATTAGTGTTGTCGATGTCAAAGTCTCTTTGGCGCTCGTAATAGAGCAAAATTAGAGTGAGAAAAATGTCTGAAAATGGTCCCTACTCGTCAACCTACAGTTAGAGGGAAAACCCTCTTTATTGAGAGACAAACCAGACTCGTGTCTGTTATTAGTGCTATTTTATTGACGTGGAAGCGGCATTTTCAACAGCTATATAAAAAATCCTTGATCACTTTGGATAGTGAGGAAAGGAAGGCCAAACTTCTCGAGCTAAAACAGAAGAGAGAAAATTGATGTAATTATATGTCATTTCTTGAAAATGTTACTATTATTTATAAAGCATTATGTGGTTTGGCCCTCAATTTTACCTCTTTCTTGTAAGTTAATTACAGAAAGACAAACATGTCATCCACATTGATGGTGCATTGAGGGGGAGCTACCACATAGCTCTTAAAATAGCCAAAAAAGCGAGCATTCAGCGATGATGAATGTTTTAAACAGTGTTTTGTTGGTGCCGCGACCATCTTGTGTCCAGCGATTCTTCTGGTTTTTGAAACATTTCCTCTTACAAGGAGAAGAGTTTGCAGACGCATCGAATAAATGATAAACGGCGTGGAAACACATCTGAAAGACACAACTAGGAATTTATTTATTTATTTATTTCATTGCCTTTGGATGAGAGCATGGTTGTACCAGAAGTTATTCAGCTTGCTGCATTTTGTGAGAGGTGTTGACGCCGAGTTCAATTTGACAGAGAAGCTTCGTGATTTAGTCCCAATGTACAGTAAACTACGGCCGACAACACATTTTCGAGCTCAGGGTACATTAGTGACAAATATGAGCTTTGTTGAGAAAAACTTCCGTTGCTTGCTGCAGATGAAACTCCTTGCTTTGATAAGGGCAAGGTGAAATAAGTTGGTATCCAGCAGGAAATACCAGCGATACATTGCGGCCTAGAACGCGTTAATCTGCTGGGAAAATGTTCCAAAATAAGTGGCCTCATTTACTTTGCAGTGAAAACAGATAATATAAGTAAACTGATATCATATGGTTTGGGACACCACCAGTTTGAAACCTTATTGGCAGAGCTGTGTTGTGATTATGTCGATGTGCCATGTTTTTTGTGAAGTACGATGGCTGTGTCGAGGTGTTGTTTCAGAAAGTTATTTGTGCTTGTGTTAGGGCATCGCTTTACTCATGGACGCGAAAGGAACGCCAGTCAAAGGGTTTGATGGCATGCAGTGGATACTACATCTAGCATTTCTGACTGGCCTTACAAAACACCTGAATGTCTTGACTACAACTTTGTCGGGTAGACACCGGCTTTCGGTTTCAAAAGAACATTGTTGTTGTGGATAAAGAAACTTTCAGAAAGGACAATTTAGACTTAGTGATCAAAATCGATTTGGACTTGATTTTAGTGCTTTTCCAACTCTTTTTGCTCTGGGCATTGAAAGTGCGCCTCCTCGAATTCAGTTGGAACTTTAGACTTTCAGTGTAGTCGTGTGCTCCTGGACAGCTCTCACACTGCAGAAAATATTGAAATATTTTACAAGAACTTACCTCGAGAACAATTTTCACAGTTGTTGAAATTAACAAAATCAAATCTTACGAGAAATCTCACTGGCACTTAACTGACAGGAGCAATGCGTTTGATGACCAGTCATCTCATTCCAGACAAAACATGCTAGTGAAAAAACGTTTGAAGAAAAAACTAGAGTGGTGAAAGTAGATGTTTCTTTCTTTTCATAAGTAGCACACCAGCTCCGTACTTAACAGTTCTCAGCAAGATTTTAAGTTAGCAGACGTTTAATAAAATCAAAAACGTGTCTTTGCTTGTTACTTTACGTCTTTGTTGTATTTACGATGAAGACTTACGTCGGTGAGAGTGGTACTTCATTGTCGTTTCCTTTATACCACTCTTCTTCATCCGCTCTCCCTAACCTCCCCACACCAGATGTTTGGTGAATTGAACCACCGATTTTTAGAACGTTTTGTACAGCTTGTAATATCTATCAACCTACACACCTATCTTCACACATGAAGAAAAGTTTTGCTTCACCTCCTTTCCGAGAGTAAAGAAAATTTGAATAGAGATCAACATGAACATCATTTACGCCTTTTTTATTGCTAATGAAAACCACACATTGCATGTTGTACCATCATACAGCGAGACCTTCAGAGGTGGTGGTCCAGACTGCTGTACACAGCGGTAGCTCTAATACCCATTAGCACGTCCTCTTGCGCTGACGCATGCCTGTATTCGCCGTGGCATACTATGCACAGGTAGATCAAGGCATTGTTGGTACAGATTGTCCCACTCCTCAACGGCGATTCGGCGTACATCCCTCAGAGTGGTTGTTGGGTCACGCCGTCCATAAATAGCCCTTTTCAATCTATCCCGGGCATGTTCGGTGGGTTTCATGTTTGGGGAACATGATGGCCACTCTAATCGAGCGGTGTCGTTATCCTGAAGGAAGTCATTCACATTCACAAGATGTGCACGATGGGGGCACAAATTGTCGTCCATGAAGACGAATGCCTCGCCAATTTACTGCCGATATGGTTGCACTATCGGTCGGAGGATGGCATTCAAGTATCGTACAGCCGTTACGGCACCTTCCATGACCACCAGCTGCGTACGTCGGCCCCACATAATGCCACCCCAAAACATCAGGAAACTGCCATCTTGCTGCACTCGTTGCACAGTGTGTCTAAGGAGTTCAGTCTGACCGGGTTGCCTCCAAACACATTTCCGACGATTGTCTGGTTGAAAGCATATGCGACACTTACCGGTGAAAAGAACGTAAAGCCAATCCTGAGCGGTCCATTTATCATGTTGTCGGGCCCATCTGTACCGAGCTGCATGGTGTCGTGGTTGCAAAGATGGACCTCGCCATATATGTCGGGAGTGAAGTAGGGCCTCATACAGCCTATGAGTCGTTACACGACGTCCTGTGGCTATACGAAAAACATTATTCAACACGGTGGCGTTGCTGTCAGGTTTCCTCCGAGTCATAATCCATAGGTAGCTGTCATCCACTGCAGTAGTAGCCATTGGGTGGCCTGAGCGACTCATATCATCGACAGGTCCTATCTCCCTGTATCTCCACCATGTCCGAACAATGTTGCTTTGGTTCACTCCGAGACGCCTGGACACTACGCTTGTTGAGAGCCGTTCTTGGCACAAAGTAACCATGAGGACGCGATCGAACCGCGGTATTGACCGTCTAGGCATGGCTGAACTAGAGACAACACGAGCTGTGTACCTCCTTCCTGGTGGAGTGACTGGAAGTGATCGGCTGTCGGACCCCCTCCGTCTAATAGTCGCTACTCATGCATGGTTGTTTACATCTTTGGGCGGGTTTAGTGATATCTCTGAATAGTCAAAGGGACTGTGTCTGTAATAGAATATCCACAGTCCACGTTATCTTCAGGAGTTTTGGGAACTGAGGTGATGCAAAACTTTTTTGATGTGTGTATTAATTCGCGGCGTTTCAGTACTCATTACAGCATTTGGTGATGAAAAGATTCTTCGTTATTTCTTTCTTTATCACTGTGTTGTGCCTTTATAGAAACCGATGACAGTCAACCACTTGTCTTTAGTCTTTTGCTGTCTTCTGAACGAAGCTAAAACAACACATTAACACTCAGGTGAAAGTGGAATATGATGTATGAGCTGGTCACCCAGGTCAGAAATCAAGTGTAAAATTTCATTCACTGACAAACACGGGAAAATACGCAACTGTTTTACAACTTGCTGAGTGACATACAGGGTGTCCAGAAAAGGACTCCCTGATTTCAAAATTAAATATCTCGAAAACAAAGATCGATAGAGGAATGCAGTAAACGATATGTTTATTGCGAAAGCTGTAAGAAGTTTATACAGCAGTTTGAAATAATAGTTACAAAAGCTGCTAACAGATGGCGCTGTAATCGCCATACGTAATGCCTAGTATAAATAGTGATTCGAAGCCCAGAGCGATCAGTTCCACTATTAAAACGTGAAAGGAGGTTAGCGTACCGATGGAAGAGATTAAAACCATGTATTCCAATGAACAACGCGTTTTTCTAGTGCTTGTGTACCACAGGTTAGAAGAAAGTCCTACGGCAACAAGGCGAAGTTTTCAAGCACGATTTAATGTTCCAAAAGGACCCGGTGCGAAAACCATCCGTATGCTCTTCGCAAAATTTCAACGAACAGGCAGCGTAACTGATGATCTACTGGGGCATGTTGGCCGCAAGCAAACAGCAGTTACGCCTGAAAATATCGCCACAGTTTCTGGAATAATTCAGCGAAATCCAATGTCATCCGTCCGTAGAATTGCACCTGAGACTGGTTTGAAGCGTTCCAGCACGCAGAAAATACTGAGAAAGAGCCTACACACGTTTCCATTCAAAATTCATACACACCAGGCCATACCCGTACGAGCTGTGCAACAAAGGGTTGCCTTTGCTAATCAGATGCTCACAATGATTGATAGTGAAGGATTTGAAGCCGGCCGCGGTGGCCGTGCGGTTCTAGGCGCTCCAGTCCGGAGCCGCGCTGCTGCTACGGTCGCAGGTTCGAATCCTGCCTCGGGCATGGGTGTGTGTGATGTCCTTAGGTTAGTTAGGTTTAAGTAGTTCTAAGTTCTAGGGGACTGATGACCTTAGATGTTAAGTCCCATAGTGCTCAGAGCCATTTTTGAACCCTGTATTCTCCTAAAGTTACTGTGTGGGCTGCAGTATGCAACAGAGGCATTATTGGCCCTTTTTTCATTCGAGAAACGGTCATTGGTGCACGTTACGTTGCAATTTTGGAACATTTTGTCGCCACACAGCAAGCTTTAGAGGATCGACCAGGTACTGAATGGTTTATGCAAGATGGAGCCCGACCACATCGGACCGAACAAGTGTTTCGCTTTCTTGAGGAATACTTCGGGAATCGAGTCATTACTTTGGAATATCCCAAATTTACTGGTGCGGGCATGGATTGCCCTCCATATTCGCCGGATTTGACTCCCTGTGACTTTTTTTTGAGGGGCACAGTGAAAGACATGGTCTATCCGAAGCATCCCGCCACGCTGGACGAGCTTGAATCGGCGATCTCTGTGGCATGTGAATCCATTTCGGTTGAGACACTACGAAATGTGATGCCGAATTTCATTCTTCGTTTGCACCACCTCTGTAGTGCCAATGGTGAACGTTTTGAAAACATTGTGATGTGATTGTTTGCAAAGATTGATTTCATACGCTGATATGAGCTGTACAGCGTACAGCGCCATCTGTTAGCAGCTTTTGTAACTATTATTTCAAACTGCTGTATAAACTTCTTACAGCTTTCACAATAAACATACCGTTTACTGCATTCCACTATCGATCTTTGTTTTCGAGATATTTAATTTTGAAATCAGGGAGTCCTTTTCTGGACACCCTGTACAAAGCCTTACGTGACGAGATGTCGCATAAAAGTATGCGCGTTAGTGTAAATTCGTTTGCTTTTCTGCATGACAGAACTATTGTATTGGTCTTACACTTCCGAAAATACCACATACGTTATATTTCGTGGTAAATATTCATTGTATTGTTGTACTGACATAATTATGACAATACAAAGAATACTAAAGTGACTTCGCACTCTAGCGGCACCTGTTAGTCGTGTATTATTAGCAGTCTTCAGTTCTGTTCACGAGTAAAATAATGCAAGCTGTATGCGCATTGTGTCTGCATGGCGATATACAGTGCCCACAGTGCTCACGGGCAGCCTCGCAAGCAGCTCACGTGCCTACCCCTGGTCTAAGGCTTGCGGAGGTTCCTTTTTGTGACCTTCCTCAGTTCCCCAGGGGAAGTGGAAGTCACCAAGGAGCTCAAGTGTGTAACCTGACACCAGATGTGTAACCTGACACTGGATATGATAAGACCGTTATCTCGGCCCAAATGCCAACTGCTACCCTACTGGAGTTGAGCACTGACCAACAGCACAAAGCCCGATTGAGGTTTTCTCTGCTGTATACTCCTTTCACTCAGGAAACACAAAAGTAGTGTGAAAGAAAATTAAAACGCGCTACACATGCAAGAAAAGGATCCTAATACTGTCTATCTACCGTTCTTCATCACTACTTTGCCGAGACTTCTGTCACTCAATCGTGCAAGACGTCGTCATAGACCTTCGTCCACTGGTGGCCACTCCCTAGTGGATTTGCTGCCGTGTCGGCAGAAACACACTACCTCAAGATGCCAAATGGCCAGCTGTCCACCCCTGGCTTCAGCCCGGAGGTGACTCCTGTGAAGTGGACCGTGTGGGTTACATTCCTCCATTTACAACGTTGTGCCACCTCACACACCTATGTGGCGAACATTTTTAAAGTACGCGTGCATTAATTAATAAAAATTAATATTCCACTCTAGTAAATCATTCTGCGATGTAATGGATTAATTTTTTAAATTATTTATTTTAGTGAAAATATGTCTCATTTAATTTCCGTAGATGTTTCTTTCAACATGTCTTCTGTGCACAGTACATTAGGTACTCAGGCTTACAACGGTTATGGCCTGAACAGATGGCGATCGCAATGGTACCATGAAAGCAGAGCTTTCAAGACACTGGTCTAGTCGTTGGAGAAGGCGGGATTAATGCCATTTTCGGCTTTATGTAATTTTCCGGAATAACTTCAACCTAAGCCTCAGATGATACTTTCAATAACGCTCGATCCATTTCCTATCGCATCCTCTCAACCGCCTGCATTTGTTCTGCATTGATAATGACTTAGAGGTTGTGGGATGTTTGCCTCAAACCTTTCTTCTGTTTTGTTCATTCGAGTTAATAAGAGCAACTGCTCGTCTCTGCATTAGGTCATAACCTTAATATCTGCTTTGTTGAATTTTCTTGATTCCAGATATGTACTGTAGTTATAAACTGGTGGCACTATCTATGATGCACAGGACGAACAGTTGACTACCTGGCCACTTGTGATCGAATTTTGCCTGCCTCAAGACTGTTACAGTCCCTCCATCTCCGTAAATGACGTGTGAGCGCCATTTGATAAAGTCAGTTGCACCTGCACCAGCTAGCGTCCCTTGGTCTCACAATACCAACTCTAATCTTAATGTCACACACACAGTTGTCTGTTACATAGGGATGGCCCAAGTGTATTGAAGTATGTGGAAATTTTTTACGGCGTTACTGGCATAACAACTTAATACCTTTCTTTTATAAATTCGTCTGTGGTTCCTGAGGTATCACTGGTTGCTTGATTTTTACTCACTTAATGAATTTAGTGTATACCTAACTCAGGTATCATCAAGTTTAGTCGGTTTACTGTGCGAACATCGATTAATATTAAAATATATTTCCAATAGAATCATAGCGACGATGGTTGTTGAAGTTCATAAATCCGTTATGAACTCTAAGACAGTATGTATGCTGTAAAGAGCAGATAAGTAGGTGTTAACATTGTGATTAGACGATGAATGGACGTTTTAGTTCCAGTATGGTCCAATTAGAGGAATTATTGGCAAATTCGGAAATGTCAACAGAAAACAAGTTATAAATTCGTGCGTCTATAAGAAGATCGATGTTCGAAATATGCAAATAGTACCGTCATACATTAGCAAAAAATATTCCCTAAAATGCAGAAAAAAATCCTGATCCTACGTAAACTCAATAAGCAGGCCGAAGGTTTATATCCAGTCAAACGTCGACCTGTCTGATATGGCACTAGAAGAGAGTAAATGAAAGCTACAGTTCTAAATTTCGCGGTTGATAAATCAGTCACAGAGGAAAATGGTACAGCTATACCGTCGTCTGAATGTGAAATAGACTCTCTTATGGTGCAAATAGTAAGCAGCCCTGGAGTGGAACAACAACTACAAGAGTTCAAAAAAAAATAATTAGTCGGTTCCGGATGGAATCGTATTTCGACTTTACAAAGGATACTCTACAACTTGGCCACCTACGTAGCTTGCATTTGTCACGAAACTCCCGCCCAGCGGAAAATCCCAAGCGACTGAGAAAATCGCAGTTGACTACTGTAAAGAAGAAGGGCAAAAGAGCAGACCCGTCAAATTACACCATAATATCCTTAACACAGATTTCAAGCAGAATTCTTGAACATATTCGAAATCTGAATATATTAAATTGAGACATAAATGTTTCTGTCTACAAATCAGCACGGATTTAGAAAGTATAGCTCGTGGGGCATGCAGCCTGCTCTGTTCTCATATGAAATCCTGCAAATAAAGGATCAAGGGCAAGTCACATCCATATTACTGGATTTCCGGAAAGCGTTTGACACGGTTCCCACAACAGAAGAAGGTCCAAATATACGGAACAGATTACCAGGTTATCGAGTGGTTCGAAGATTTCATAAATAATAGAACCCAGTACATTGTGCTCGTCGGCGAGTGTCCATGAGGGACAACGGTAGCGTCAGGAGTGCCCCAAGGAGGTGTGATGGCACCGCTCGAGTTCTCTGTATACACAAATAATCTGAAAGATTGTTTGAGCGTCAATCTGTGACTGTTTGCTGATGACGGTTCAGTATTTTGTAAAGTATCGTCGTTGAGTGACTTTATAAGGGTACAGAATGCCTTAGACAGAATTTCTACTTGGAATGATGAATCACAGGTTGCCTTAATGTAGAAAAATGTAAGTTAATGTAGATGAATAGGAAAAACAATCCTGCATTTTTCGAATATATTGTTAGTGCTGTGCTGCTTGACACAGTCACGTAGATTAAGTATCTAGACGTAAAGTTGCAAAGTGGTGTGAAATGGAAGGAGCACATGGTGGCCTTTGGTTTCTTGGGAGTGTTCGTCGTACGTGTAGCTCATCTACAAAGGAGATTACGTACAGCACAGTTGTGCAACCCATTCTGATTGCTGGTCAAGTGTTTGGAACCCCACCAGGTCGGATAAATGGAAGACATCGAAGCATTTCCGAGCCGGAGGAGGAAGGGAGATTCGGTTTAACATCCCCTCGACATCGAGTTCGTTAGAGATCTAGCACAAGTCCGTATTGTGACAAGAATGAGAAAGGAAACCGGCTATACACTTTCAAAGAAACATTCCAGCATTTACCTGGAGCGATTTAGGAAAATCGCAGAAAACCTAAACCTGGATGGCCGAACGCAGGTTTGAACCGTCGTCCTCCCGAATGCGAGTCCAGTGTGCTAACCACTACGCCACCTCGCTCGGTATTTGAGAGACGTGCTACTAGATTTGTTACCTGTAGGTTCGATCAATATGCGAGTGTTACGGAGATGCATCGTAAACATCAATGGGTTTCCCTGGAGAGAAGACGACCTGTTGACGCGAAACACTATTGAGAAACTTTGGAGAATGGGCATTTGCAACTGATCGCAGAATCATTCTACTGCCGCCAACGTACATTTGGCGTAAGGACAGATAAGACAATGTAGGAAAAATTAGGGCTCGTACAGAGGCTCATAGTTGTTTTTCCGTCCTTCCATTTGGCAATGCAACAGGAAAAGAAATGACTGGTAATGGTTCAAAATACACGTCACTACGCACCATACGGTGGCCTGCCGAATATTCAGGATGACTCACCTAACATTACCACTGGAAACACACCCCGAACCATAACAAACACGGAATAACCAATTCCGCAGACCGAAAGTGAGGAGAAGGGCTGGTGTAATTGGTTAATACAAACAATTGAGAAATACACGGAAGTCTGATTTTCAACACATACTTATGTTTTCTTAAAATGGGAACCTGTTATTATTTTTAGCATAGCTCAAAATAGAAACAAATACTTAATTAATGCCGTTCCTTACATTGTAAAATGTTAATTAAATCCAGAGTAAATTCTAACGTAAAGTTGATGCTTGGGTAACTCCTCAACAGTTCAATCGTGAGTATCGGAGAGATCCGAATTAATCAAGGATACAAAAAGAACAGTGATGCTACGTAGGTACAGAAGAAACTTGAACAGCACGTTACGTCCACATGCTAACATTTTTGTTAACCTTTTTCTCTGAAGAATTCTTAACGGCAGTGATTTATTAGAAGAAAATGCACAATGACAAGAAAATTTAGTTAAACGCACAAATTTGTTTTTTGTTTTCACTTACAGAATGTAAAAGAGTGTGTCTTGACATTTCGGGCCAATAAATGTTCAAAATGGTGCCCACCATTTGCTGCACACATTTGCAACCTACCACATAATGAATGTCTTACACGACGCAGTAAATCTGATGTAATGGTGCCACACGCTGTCTCAATACGATGTTTCATATCCTCTTGGGTTGTAGGCACATCATGGTACACGTTCTCCTTTAACGTATCTCACAGAAAGAAGTCTAAAGGTGTAAGATCAGGAGAACTGGCTGGCCAATTTATGCATCCGTCATATTCTATGAAACCCCCATCGAACATTCTGTCAATGGTCAGCCTAGTGATCATTTCAGAATGTGCAGGAGCACCATCATGTTGATACCACATTCGTCTACGCGTTTCGAGAGGGACGTTTTCTAGCAGTGTTGGCAGATCATTTTGTAGAAACTCGATATATTTTGCAGCATTTTGGATGCCTTCAATGAAGTGAGGACCAATGAGATGGTCGCCAATTACTCCGCACCATACATTTATATTCCACGGTCGCTGTCGCTCTACCTGTCGAAGCCAGCGAGGATTGTGCACGGATCCTTAATGCATGTTTCGTAAATTCATTGCACCGTGGTTTGCGAAAACTGCTTCATCGGTAAACAGGTAGAACTGCAATGCATGCTCTGTTAATGCTCTTCAACAGAAATTCACTCGATTATTAAAGCCATCTCCATGTAATTGCTGATGGAACGACACATGATACGGAAGAATTTTGTGACGATGAAGTATGCGCATTACACTACGTTGAATCATTGTACTGCCTCCAGGGATGTCACGTGAACTCATTTGTGGGTTCACGGCAACAGCCGCTAACACACCAACTGCACCTGCATCTCCTGTGGTGGGTTTTTCATCGACCTGTTTGCGGGCTACGACCATACCTGTTGCATACAATTGTTCGTAGATGTTTTCAGGTGTGCGGCGCGTCGGATGATCTCTGTCCGGGTACCTTTCTGCATACAACCTTCAGGCTGTACCTGCATTTTTTCTACACCTGCCATAGGTAAGTATCATCTCTGCCTCTTCAGAGTCAGAATAAACCATTGTCACAGTTCTTACAACACTGTACATACTGTTGTACTTGTGAACTTCTCACGTTCCTACAGTGCGTATTTCTGTTCTTACTTGTGTACAATACACTATCACAGACGTATGGTAACACAGCGTACTACAGTTATTCTGAGTACAAGGACTAATTCAGCAAGCGCTTCACGCAGACACTGAGACAGCCAAACACGTAAACGCTGTAGTCTTCAAAAACGTACCCATACAGATTTTGTTTGTTACAAAACGCGACTGAACGTCTGAGGCTTCAAACGTCAACTTTACGCTACAAATTAATTTGGATGTACTTAACATTGTACAATGTAACAAACGGCATTGATTAAGTATTTGTTACTATTTTCAGTTGTGCTAGAACATAAGTAGGCGTTAAAAATCAGATTTACGTGCATTTCTCAGTGGTTTGTATTAAACAATTACAACAGCCCCTCTCCTCACTTTCGGTCTGCGTAATTGATTATTCAGTCGTCGTTGTGATTTTGGAGGTGTTTCCACTGGTCATGTTAGGTGACTCACCCTGTATATGGAGATGTAGTCATAGATGAGAAAATTTCAGTACAAGTTAAAATAACAAATACTTGAAGTACATGATAAGTCGGGACAAAAAAGGAAATTTAGTAAGTGGAGAGTAGAAGAAACAGTTTTCCCTTACACGAATGTGTGTGTATTGATATGCTGCATAATGAGACACTGTCCGCTATAAAGGTGTGAACGATTTTCGTCCAGGGAACCTTTTGTTTCCTGGTACACTTACCATCTCTTGGAAAACAAAGACAATGTAGATATAATAATTACTATGTTGGGCCACTTCTGGATCAAAATCAGACCTATGGTTGTGTTAGGAAAATCGTGAGATTCGTTTAACTGATATCTGAAGACATGAATTACGGCTGAAGCTCATATGAGACTCCTTCCGCCTGCGAACTGAGTTCGTGGCTCTGTCGCGATTCACGTCTATTTCGTTTGTACGACATAGAGAATTAAGTGACGCGATTGAGACGCCAGGCACTGACTAAAACTGTAAATATGTTAATGATAATAAAGCTCCTAATCAGATCAATTTTCTGTAGTTTTACGATAAGGAATCTCCGAAAAATTCGTCACTGCTTGTCACATTCAAATAGCGGGCTGGTTTCTTGACAAAGGCCACACTGGATCCCCTTCCGGGATCCGGTTTGATGGCCTTGCTGGCAGTGAGCTGCATAGCCGGAATCTGCCAACACCGCCGTAAGATCCGTTTGAAGTAACGGTGCAAAGTGAAGAGAAGAGAGGACTGTATTATTAACAGCTCCAAGAAGCGACAGGTGCGCTGCCACTCCGTGACCCTTGCTTCCAAACTGGATTATTACAGAGCACACCATAGAAAATGCGTTTGCTGACGTTGAAATATTGAGTTATCTTCACTGAAACTTTTTTTTGTCACTGAAAGTGAGATGGGTGTTCTAAAGCCTGCATTATATTGCTTTCAGCTATGTTATTATCCATTCAGATATTCGTTTCGGGTAATTCTCGCCTTTTCTTGCTATTATTCCGAAGTTTTCTACTTTGCTGGTGGTGTATCTCGATGTTGCATCAATGTAATGACAGTGATAATGTTTTAGGTGGTCGGTGTGTTGTGCTCTGCGACAATTTAAAAAGACATGCAAGACTCTCATCTACGTAGTGGATTTTATACGTATTTTCCAGTGAACATTATGCTGATAGGTAAGTCTCTCTTCTAACGAAGGCTGTTGTTGTTGCGCTATTTTCTTTCCTTTATAATTTAACTTTCGTCATCACCTAGGTTTTAACCCTTGGAACCCGTAAACAGTTAGACGCAGATAGTTACTGTCGGGTCCAAAGTTATTTCAAGATCCATTAGCCTGGGAAAAAAAACAGTGGAAAGAGTCACATCAAAAGAGCCTATGTGGGAGGTGACCCATGTTATCCTCTCATCACGTCCAACAGTTGGAAAATTTATTAATCATTTCAAATATTTTCGTACTGACTTTATATTTCGAACGAATGACAATATCTTTCAGGACACTTCTGGCATCGTGAAACCAGAGTGTACAGATCATTTGCATAATATGGCACTGCCTACGGTTTTAAGCAATTTTCTACTTAACTTTTAAAACACTCTGTTTTTTCTGAACGCTTATACGCAAACCCGTTCTTCAAGTAGCAGAAAATACCGTAGTCAGTGGGCACAATTACTACTTGAGAGTTGCTGGAAAATCTCCTATATAGAATTTTAAATTATTTTTGCAGTGCACTCATCAATAAGTTCTCAGCGCGTATAGTGCTCATTGTTTCCTGGTCGTTTAAAGTTTCAGCTAAGATCCTCGACACCTGCGTACTAGAAATTTTTTGAAATTCGATAAACAGATTTTCTTTTATCTTTAGATACATGCGCTGAATGAGATGATCAGTCTGGATAACAGACTTAAAACTTCCTTGATTTTAGTAAGCATTTTAACCACTTTCTTTAAACTCGCGTCTCCATTGTAGAACTTTTACCCCATAATTTCCGCAGTCATTTAATTTTCACGCACATGAAAGCGAATTTTAACATTATTGTTGTAACGTGTGTTTAATCTAATTTCTCATCTGGTGGGATTTGCTTTACCCCACTGGTTAAAACAAATTATTTTACGAAGGTAGATAACAGTATGGAAGATACATTTTCAGCAGATTAGTAATGAATGCGTGAACTAATCCCTATTGCTTATACGCAATCGGACCTTGAATTATGAATCGTGACTCATTGGTGCACTTTCATGTTCTACGCAAGTCTTATTTTAGGTAATCTCATATATGCCGGTGTAACGTATCAGTAATTACTTACTCATCACAGTTGACAACGTCCTTCAGCATATTAGAAATTCGAAAACTATATGACTTCTTAGGCTTCAATTCTAGCTTAGAACCTTCAGGAGTAGACGCTGCCACTAACATGCCCTTGTACGGTGACAGTTAACTCACTGGAAATGGTTAGAATTTGACTAGCATGTAGGATGAAAGGTGTTGTGGTCCACTTTTTAATCATCGGACTATGTATAAATATTCCTAGTTAAGCGGAAACCTCTCCATGCCGTAACAAGCGATCTTGTGTAAGGCACTGTTGATGATAATCCTAATATAACATTAATTATGCTAGGGGTGTGTTGTAAGGCTTGGTGGCTGTATCGATGTCGATGTTTCTCTATAGACTGCGCTGCCGAAACTGTCATCCTCTTCACTACCTTCACTTTCAATTTTTTTTCTTTCTAGTGATTCTGTTGGAATACATGTATTGATGTCTAGTAGCCTGAAACATGTAATACATTTCATCAAAGAATGTACAGTATGAGACCTGTTCATTCTTACAGTACATCCATACTTCTACGATATACTTACAACATTTAAAAACGATGTAATGTAAGCTTTTAAAATGAAACTGCAAAATCTTAAACAACCCAAAACCGATTCACTAACATTGGTACCCTAAATTAATGTCACAACGTTAGAAGAACGATGTAAACTTTTAATCTCTGTTCTATCTCTAATGAACGAGAGGGATACGACAGTGGTTAGCACACTGGAGTCGCTTTCGAGAGGACGATGGTTGAAACCCGCGTCCGTCCGTCCTGATTTAGGTTTTCCGTGATTTCCCTAAATAGTTTAAGGCCAATGAAGGGACGGTTCCTTCGAAAAGGCACGGCCGCTTTCCTTCTCCATCCTTCCCTAAACATAAATCGTCTCTAATGACATCGTTGTCGAGGGGATGTTGAACCCTAATCTCCTCCTCTATTTCGAATCACCTCCCATAAAGCTTCTCCTGAATTTCTGTACGTCTTTGGATATTATTGATTATCATGAACACTTGGAGTCTTTTTACGTGAGAATTGAGAACTATCGATTCTTCTGTTCTCATACAGTCACCCATCTTTACTACTTATAAGCAAAAGTATAACAAAACGATGCTCCGCATAACTATAAAATAGGTTCTTCCAGGAATGATATTCCTAATACTTAAGTAAATTATATTATTATTATTATTATTACCAGATTCTATAGTTCCCTCCAGTTACTCTTCCTAGGTGTGTTGTATTTATGTTTCGTTTATAGTAGTCAGTTTCATCTAAAGTGTGGCTCATTATTCCTTCTACACCACGAACATTATAACTCCTTACTGGAAATCTGTCTATAACTGCTCGTCAGTCATATTTCGTTAAGGCTGTGGAAGGATTCAGATCTATGTAGTTACAGGCCTTAACGACGTTGCTTACAGAGCTCCAAATTACTGTACGTTCTGGGTGTCAACGTTTTCACACCTGCCTCACATTTTTTCGTATGTTCATACAAATAAGTATGAATACCGGAGGTGTCTGGTTCTCCCACAATAAATTATTCTCTGTGCCTACTCCGAAATGGAAAGCTCTGTTCTTTCTTTAGTTCTTAGAGAAGGTATTATTAGTGCACACGATGGCCACATATCTTCTTTCTCTGTCTCTTAGCTACAAATTGGTTCCCTAGTTTTCTAGTTTAAAACTGTTGGTGAGTTCTTTGGTAGTGATCAGCCTGAATTTCCAAGGATCATGTTTCCAAAGTCAGAGAAACAGCTGCCCAGCTGGTAGCTATATTGACAAATACATGGGCAGAATACCAATAGTATGGTATTATATGTGCGTTTGTAAACCCTCTAATTAATTTTATAAGTGATCCTCACAGAAAATGCGTAAGAAGTACTTTTTCACGTCCTCCACACAATTCCACGATTACTACGCCATCCACACACTGTGTTTACACATCTGGCTTCAATCGACAACCCAAACACGCAAGACGTTGCAGTAGTGGCTTGTATAAGCTAGTATTAACTAATTTACTACCCTACACTTGTTAGTCGATATCAAATGGCGCTAGAAAAATGGTTCAAATGGCTCTAAGCACTATGAGACTCAACATCTGAGGTCATCAGTCCCATAGACTTAGAACTACTTAAACCTAACTAACATGACAGAGGCAGGATTCGAACCTGCGACCATAGCAGCAGCGCGGCTAGGGACTGAAGCGCCTAGAACCGCTCGGCCATAGCGGCCGGCGGCGCTAGAAAAAAGACGCCTTTTGAAGCATAAACAATCCTCTTTCTTGCACCTGAAAACACTTGATGCCATTTTGAACAACACGAGTAGCTACCAGTAAAGCATAATCGGGAAAATAAGAAAACAGAAAGACACGAGACAGGTGATTGCTATAATGTTCATCAAGATTTCCCCAGGAACCAGAAGTGTGCTATGTGGATATGGAAATGGTACTAGCTGCTTAGAACTGGCACCTAAATCGAAGACAACAGAAAGCAATACATTAGACCTATATCACCGCAACTGATCCATCAGTTTCCTGACTGGCGTAATATCATTATTTCTTCTGCACATATTTCGCCCGAATACCCCATCTCATGTCAAGGAAAGTCAGTGACAGACTCCAGACTGTAAACTCATTTCTGTTTAAACCCTGCGACGACAAGAACTCATAACTCCAGGATATCCTGTGCAGTGTGAGACTTACGCGTCACTGATCACACGGCCGTGTCACCTGCACAGCTAGACTTAAGAGATTTAATAAGAAATATAACAAGGATAAAACACTATGTCATTCGGTAGAAACTGCCCTCCATCAATCATTATGTCAGGCGTTTCATCATTAAAATTGGCAGCAGGATTGGAAACTCAGGAATTGAGAAATCGATTAAAATTCCTGAAAGAGCAAAATTAAGATGTAAGCGAATTCCATCCATTATATGACCAGAAGAAAGCGCACTGGTTGGTCGGGCTGTCTGTTACTACTTCCTTGACCAGCGAGTCCTTAACATTTGAGAGTATGGGCAGAATCTGAACGTTGGTTTGAGAAGCACGGTGTCTAGCGGAAATAAAATGCTCAGCTACGGAAGTCCATTACCCCACTGAGTACTACACGTATTATTCCCCCAACAAAGTTTACGGTTTAGCCGATGAGCGGAATATCAGTGTCACTTCATGTTTCTTCATTACTAAGGTGTTTATTCCTTCATAAGAAAGGACTGTCCTGTAAACAATAGCGTTCCTATCCTCTTCCCGTGGAGAAACTCGCGTTCTTGCTTGTAAACCTTTCTTAATTGTGTATAGTTGTCTGCGTCTCACCCTGCAATGACTCTTGAAACGAAGTTCTAAGGATATAAATAGTCTGTGAAGCGTGGTGGCAGCTAGACGCCTGAAAATATGATTGTGGGTGGATACGCGAAGGAGAACGCCATATAAATTCATACTCATTTTGTCGAGCTACCGCGTCGTACACCCGTTCGTTTCCCATTCTTGTGGATGGAACTGTGTCGATCAGGGAACTTAAACTTATTCTTATTGTGGATTCACAAAATGAATGTATTTTTGATGTCCACACCTGTTCGTTTTAAGAGTGCAGACTTTAGTGCCTTCTCTTCTAAATACGCCATTAAGTGAATTAGCTACCAGAGGGAAACACTGCTAATACGTCCAAAATATTCGTTTCTAAATAAAAAGTAAATAAATGTTAGTGCATGCTTAAATGTTGGAGTGATATCTGAGAGAAGCTTCCTGCTAATCAAAAACAACTGACCTTGAGAAGGTACTTAAGCAAATACATTTGAGCTGGTAAGTCGCACTACCGATGAAATCAGATGAACTATGAGTAAGTAGTGCACAGTGATTCTTGCCTTAACCTTGTTCTGAGGTCAATTGGCATACACAGAGCAACATGGCGAAAGGAGACAGTTTCTTGGTGGTGGAACGCTGATGTGGGGTAGGATCACGTTGAATGTGTGTAGAGAATGTGCATCTTCATTGATGAATGAGGAAATACTGTTAACGCTCAGAGGTACAGAGTTGAAAACGAGCAATCACATTATGACGAGCAGTCGATCCAGACTTCATATTAATCGATGATACTATCCATCCATATTGAGCTGCGCTGGTAGATAGATTTCTCATAATTGACAAGATCCCGCACTTACTTTGTCCAGCAAAGTATGTCTGGGACCTGCAGAGGATGACCGCGAGGCCTTGAAGAGACAAGCGGCAGCACTAAGCACCCTTCCACATGGTGTATTTTCTCAGGAACATCATCAACAGGCAAAACTATCACTACTAACACGTATTTACCATGCATGTGTTGCTGTGGCTAACCGAATCCCGTATTAACATTTGACTGTTGTTTAAGTGGTTTTTAGATTACTTTACACGTAAATATTCAGATTCATAAATTTCCCAATTTTATCCGTTGGACATTTTTGTATATAACGTACTTTGGGATTAAGCTGCTACTTTGCGTGTAATTCTTACGATATCTTCTCCAGGAAACATACTCTACTTCCTGATCTTGTTTATGTTCAGGTTATTCGTTTTTATGCATTGGCAGATTAGGCCAGAGAAAGAGGAAAGCTTCGAAAACGCAACGGCCGGAAATCGAGAGCAAGGAGTCGGAGGTGAAGTTCAACAGCGCCGCAGCTCGCCATTCGTATCGACCATTTCCCACTTTCGAAGCCGTAAATTGCTGTGCTAACGAGAGCGCGGAATCCTAAGCGGAGCCATGTTCGCTGCAGATGCAGCTCCCACGATGTAATGAGGTCTGGCGCATCCTGGCCGCTACTGAGGAAGATAAGTAGTTCGTGATCGCTTAGCGTATGTTGCAGCTCGCCGCACACAATACACGTTACTAGATCCCTGCCCTTTCTGGGTCTATTTGTCCATTAACGCTGCAGACTGTCCCGGCGCCGTTAATTACAATTAATGATGGTGAGTACCGTTGTAGCAGCTCGCGCCGGAGCCATCTATCTGCCGGCCGGCGCACAGTTCTCACACCTCACATGCACTCTGCGCCAACAAGTCCCCCGCTGAATAATTACAAACTTCCCGTCTTGTTTCTGCAGACCTATCTTACCTTCTTGCTGCCTCTATGTTACTTAGATATTCTTACTGTCTCTCCTCACTCCAGTTAATACAAACCAAAATTCTGAATAATACAGGCCAGTTATGCCTTTTAAATACATAAAAGTATGTAAATACTTCCGGTCTTGAGGAAAATGGAGTAAACTTGTTTGTATAAACAAATGGTTGAAAATCCTCCTTTGAAACATGAAAACACTTTTTCTACACTTGTGTTGATTTCATCGTACAGGGATGTTCGAATGAAGGAAGAAATATTAACTTTTACCGTCCAAGCTCTTATCAGAGAAGGCGGGGAAAAAAAGTGACCATGTCCTTCTGAAAGAACTGTTTGGTTGTGGTCCGTCGATCACGTCGAATGAGAATTCCCGCATATTCCGAGATTTCAGGGATCAGAGCTGTGTGCCGTCGACCGGCACAATGACTGCCCACAATCATTACTGAACTGTTTTAGAATTTGCCTTAAGTGACTTAAGAAAAAGTTTTTTTTCACTAAGTTCAGTTAATTGCCCTACTGACAATTAACATTGCAACAACACGAAGACAGTTGGCAACAAACGTCAAATTGGCAGGAAGTAGAGTACATTTTGGATAAGGAAATGATTATCATTTCAGAGCATCCACAGAATGTAGGTAGAAGTAATGCCATCTACAATCTGTCTCTCCGTATACAAAGAAATTCGACGCTCCTTTTCTCATTCTGATATCACATTCGAGTATTGATCGTTTGTGTGAAGACCGTGGTACCCCTCTTGTCAGAAGGTGAAATGTCTACTAGCACGTGTCAGATCTTGTTCTATCGAGACTGCTATTTATCGTTCCGCGATATAGCTGCCGTACTTGTCGGGATATACGACGGTAACAAAAATTTTGAATCGACTGGTTCGGGAAAGTCATACTCAGCGCTACACACGCTAAGCGGGCACAATCGACTAGCGTCCGAGAGGACAGGGATATTCATCGCTCAGTCATGCAGATCGTACAATCGCGTAATGTTTATTGATTTAGGAAACTGACTTGTTTTCAGAAAGCCAAGTATCTACACGTATAGTGTGGTGACGTCTGCAGCACCACAGACTGTCTGTGCCCAGACCAATGTTCGGCTTGCGGCAAGGAGAGAGGCGCGCCAATCGTAGTACGCTCAATCACAGACTGACGACAGAGAGACACCACATCGTCTTTTCAGATGAGCCCCAGTACTGTGTACAGGATCGTGATGGACGTATTCGTGTATGGAGGCTTCATGGAGAACGAACGCTGGCAGATTGCATTCGGCATCACTTATGGGCCCAGCACCGATTTCGTCCGTGCTCACCTCACCTGCATCGACGCAGGTGTTCGACTGTTACACTGCCCAGCATGTTCTCCGTATATCCAACCTACTGAAAATATGTGATCATGGCTCACCCAGAGACTGGTCTGCAGTCATTCGCCAGTCACTACGAATAATGAGCTCTTGCATAGAGCTGAAGTAGCATTGAATGACTACCCGTATGTGTCATTGAAGTTCAGTTTAACTTGAATCCCAGCAATGTTAGAACCTTTGTTGCAACAAGAGATGAATTATCTATGATCATACCTTCAGGTCCTGTACAACCCACACCACCTACAAATTTAATCTTATATTCTTCCTACAATACTGCACCTGCTCATAAGTAGCAATCTCCATGAGGATTCTGGATCACATTTACCTTTGTCTGTCGGGTTGCCTAAACGCAGGCGCAAGGGCTTCCCTACACGTAAGAGCAGACCAAGGCCCTTTGACTTTTGAGCTTGACCTCGAAATTGAAGATTGGAGGAGGCGTCTGTCATCATCGCAACAAAGTCAGGCATACCTGCCAGATCTCCTGCCTGCCGGTCGACGGCACACAGCTCTGATCCCTGAAATCTCGGAATATGCGGGAATTCTCATTCGACGTGATCGACGGACCACAACCAAACACCTCGCTGCACAACTGGACGTCTCTGTTGGTGGTACTGACACCCTCGTTCACCAGTCGGGGGCCGGCTGGGGTGGCCGAGCGGTTCTGGACACTACAGCCTGGACCCGCGCGACCGCTTCGGTCGAAAGTTCGAATCCTGCCTCGGGCATGGATGTGTGTGATGTCCTTAGGTTAGTTAGGTTTAAGTAGTTCTAAGTTCTAGGGGACTGATGACCTCAGAAGTTAAGTCCCATTGTGCTCAGAGCCATTTGAACCAGTCGGGGTATTCAAAGGTGTGTGCCCGCTGGTTTCCTCGACATCTAACAGAAGATCGAACAGAACAACGAAGAACGACCTGTGAGGAGTAGCGAAATGGATGGGTTGAAGTTAGATATAGTAGGAATTAGTGAAGTTCTGTGGCACGGGAGACAGGATTTCTGGTCATGTTGCTAGTGGGGAGTAAATACAAAATCAGTTAGGCAATGCAGGAGTAGGTCTAATAATGGATAAAACAATAGGAATGCGGATAAGCTACTGAAGCCAACGCCAATCACAGTAGTATTATTTGTTTTTTATATGGCAGCTAGCTCCGCAGACCATGAAGAGATTGATGAGATAAAAGAAATTATTCAGATAGTTAAGGGAGAGGAACATTTGATTGTGATGTGGAATAGCAATTCGACAGTAGAAAAAGAAGAAGAGGGAAAAATAATATGTGAAAAGGCACTTGAAGAAGGGAATGAAAGAGAAAGCGGCCCGGTAATATATTACACAGAGCATATTTAATCGTAGCCAACATTTGGTTTAAGAATAATGAGAGCACGTTCTATACGTGGAAGAGATTAAAGACACTGTAAGGTTTCAGACCGATTATGTAACGGCAAGAGATATTTCAGAACCAAATTTTAAACTGTATGGCGTTTCCAGTGTGAGATGTGGCCTCTAGCCACAATTTACTGGTTGTGAACTGTAGATTAAAACTAAAGAAATTGCAAAAAGATAACAGATTAAGGAGCAGATACGTTGAAAGAACCCGAGGTGATGAAGTGTTTCAGAGGGAACAGTAGGTAACGTTTGACCGAAACAGGGGAAAGGAACACAATAGAAGACGAATAGGTAACTTTGAGAGATGAAATATAAAAGCAGTAGAGGATCAGTTACATAAACAGACAAGGGCTAGTAGATATCCTTCGATATTACAGGAGATACTGAATTTAATTGATGAAAGGAGAAGGAGGAAACAGCATCAGAATCCACTGCAAGCACTATGACAGTTAGGCGGGAGTTGAGAAAACTTGGATTTAATGGTTGAGCGGCTGCTCATAAGCCACACATCGCGCCGGTATTGCCAAACGACGCCTAGCTTGGTGTAAGGAACGTAAACATTGGAGGATTGAACAGTGGAAAACCGTTGTGCGGAACGACGAATCACGGTACACAATGTCGCGATCGGATTGCAGGGTGTGTGTGTGGCGAATACCTAGTGAACGTCATCTGCCAGCGTGTGAAGTACCTACGAGACGGAGGCTGTGGTGTTATGGTGTAGTCGTGTTTTGTCATGGAGAGGTCTTGTACCCCTTGTTGTTTTGGGTGGCACTATCACAGAACAGGCCCACATTGATGTTCTTGCTTCCCATTGTTGATGAGAAATTTGGGGGTGGCGATTGCATCTTTCAACATCTGTTCATAATGCACGGCCTGTGATGGAGTGGTTACACAACAATAACATCCTGTAATGGACTGACCTGCACGGAGTCCTGACCTGAAACCTACACAACACCTTTGGTATGTTTTGGAACGCCGACTTCGTGCCAGGCCTCACCGACTGACATCGATACCTCTCCTCAGTGCAGCACTCCGTGGAGAATGAGTTTCCATTCCCAAAGAAACCTTCCAGCGTTTGACTGAACGTATGCCTGCGAGAGTGGAAGCTGTCACCAAGCCTAAGGGTGGGCCAACACCATACTGAATTCCAGAATTACTGATGGAGGGCCCCACGCACTTGTTAGTCATTTTCAGCCAGGTGTCCGGATACTTTTGTTCATTTAGTGTAACTAGGGTAAAGACAGACACAGCCTACAGAAAAATTACCCAGGTATTTTGAGAAAACAGAAGCAACTGTGTGAATATCAAGTGCGCAGATGGAAAACCAGTAGTAAGCAAAGATGGGAGAGCTAAAAGGTGGAAGGGAAAAATTAATCTGAAGGTAATATTACAGACAGAGAAGGGGACCTATATGGAAATGAGATGGAGATATAACACTGCGAGAAGAATCTGATAGAGCACTGAAAGACCTAAGTTGAAACAAGGCACCTGGAGCAGACAATATTCCGTCGGAACTACAGATACTCTTGGAAGAGCCAGCCATTACTAAACTGTTCTACCTGGCGTGGAAAATGTATGATACAGGTGAAATATCCTGGGTCTTTAAGAAGAGTGTAATAATTCAAATTCTAAAGAGAGCAGAGGCTGACAGCTGTGAATATTAACGTTATATCAGTTTAAGGTGTCATAGCTGCAAAACACTAATACGAATTCTTTAGTGAAGAATGGGAAAACTTGTGGAATCTGACTTCGGGGAGATCAGTTCGTGTTCCGGAGAAATATTGGAACATGTGAGGCAACCTTTACCCTACGACTCGTCTTAGACGATAGGTTAACGAAAAGCAAATCTATGTTTACAATATTTGTAAACTTAGAGAAACTTTTTGACAATGTTGATTAGAATAAATTCTTTGTAATTCTGAAGGCAGCAGGAGTAAAATACAGGGAGGGAAAAGCTATTTACAAGTTTTACAGGAACCAGATGGCAGTTATAATCGTCGAAGTTCTTGAAAGGGAAGCAGCGGTTCGGAGGGAAGTGAGATAGGGCTGTAGCCTGTCCCCAATGTAATTCAATCTGTACATTGAGCAAGCAATAAGGAAAACCAAAGGAAAATTGACATAAGAGAGTAAAGATCAGGGAGAAGAAATAAAATCTTTGTGATTTGCCGATGACATCGTAATTTCGTCAGAGGCAGTAAACGACTTGGAAGAAGAGTTAACCGGAGTCTTGCAAGGAGGATATAAAATGAACATCAGCAAAAGTAGAAGAAAGGTAATGGAATGTAAGCGAATTAAAACAAGATATGTCGACTAAAAGAAGGGCTCGGTTGATAGGCCACAATGCGATACATCAAGGGATCACCAGTTTAGTATTGGAGGGAGGTGTGTGGGATAGAAGCTGTAGACGGAGACCAAGAAATGAATACAGTAAGTAGATTCAAAAGGATATAGGTTGCAGTAGTTATCCAGATATGAGAAGACTTGCACAGGATAGTGTGAAGAGCTGCAGCAAACCAATTTTCAGACTGAAGGCTAGAACAACAGGGAACCCGTATCCTGAAATGTACCGTTTCGATGTAAAATAAGTTTGAAGATCGAATCACTTTCAAGTCTCCCTCATCACGGTACACACACTGAGGAGACAGTAAGCTCTGATATCTGTGCTCTGCAGGGTCTTGTGGCATGGGAATGTTCGAATACTCGAATACTCCTATTTGACGAAGGACCTCTTCTTCAAAGTTGACTGTGTGGCGCGCCCGCGGAGCACCACAGTCAACCCTCCTTATTGTGATCGTACCACGTCGTAGCAGGCGTAGTTGTAGCATGATGAAAATAGTATGTGAAATCATATTTACAGCAAGAGCTGCCGACAGCGCCCTTTTCTGAAGCCTATGTTGAAGCAGAAGAACTGAAGGTGCTTCGGTCTTCAAACTTGTTAATATCCTTATGAAACGTTTCCGGATATGGGTTCCTCATTAAATCTTTACCTACTAAGTCGCCTCTATAGCTCCCATAAGCTTATAATAGGAATCGTGAAACACCCTGCGTGATTTTCTTATAGTGTCACTTGTCCGTAGTGCCACATAGTGGTAGTCAATCTCACATTGGGCAGTGGTCATACTATTATGACACCCATTGTATAAGTCACAACATGCAAAAGAGAAAATATTGTGGCTAACACACAGTGCAATGTGTTGAAAAGCGGACTGCTGTGTGTAGCTCAACACATGGGAATAATGTAAGTAGTAACGAAAATAAGAACTGCGTTCTAAAAATTAGACTTAAACTTCTGAACTGTCTCTAATCTTCTTGATCGCTGATGGTTCCTTTAAGTAAAACGAACCGCTTTTGGGCCAAATAAGACTTTACACAGTCGCATAAGACGGCGTAATCCTCATATTATTTGCATGCTTTATTATTTGACCCTAACGTCATTGTTAAATCACTAGATGTTCACAGCAGTGCTCCTTCTACATCTGCAGACATGTTCTGTAAATTACAGTATTGTGTATGACGGAGGGTACCATGTACCACCATTAATCGTTTCCTTCCTATTCTACTCGTAAGTGGAGAGAGGGAGAAACGTCTGCCTCTATTCCTCTGTACGAGCCATAATTTCTCGTATCTTATCTATATCTACAGCTAGATATACACTCCGCAAGACACCGTACGGTGCCGGACGGAAGATACCCTATACCACTATACTCAGTTCCTTTTCTGTTCCCGGTTCTAGGCGCTACAGTCTGTAACCGCGCGACCACTACGGTTGCAGGTTCGAATCCTGCCTAGGGCATGGATGTGTGTGATGTCCTTAGGTTAGTTAGGTTTAAGTAGTTCTAAGTTCTAGGGGACTGATGACCTCAGAAGTTAAGTCCCATAGTGCTCAGAGCCATTTGAACCATTTGGACTTTTTCTGTTCCACTATCAAATAGAGCGAGGAGAAAACGACTGTCTAAATGCTTCCACGTGACCAAAATTTTTCGAATCTTATCTTCATGATCTTTATGCGAAATGTACCCGTATGTTGGCGGCAGCAGAATCGTTCTGCAGCCCGCTTCAAACGCCGGTTCTCTAAATTTTCTCAGTATTTTTCCTCGAAAAGAAAAAATGGTTCAAATGTCTCTGAGTACTATGGGACTTAACTGCTGAGGTCATCAGTCCCCTAGAACGTAGAACCACTTAAACCTAACTAACCTAAGGACATCACACACATCCATGCCCGAGGCAGGATTCGAACCTGCGACAGTAGAGGTCGCGCGATTCCAGACTGTAGCGCCTAGAACCGCTCGGCCATTCCGGCCGGCCCCCCGAAAAGAACGTCACCTTACCCGCAGGGAGGCCATTTGAGTTCCAGAAGCATCTCCGTAATATTTACGTGTTGCTCGAACGTACCGGTAGCAAATCTAGCACTCCGCTTCTGTATTGCTTCGATGTCTTTCTTTAATCTGACGTGGTGTGGATCCCAAACGCTCGAGCAGGACCCAACAACAGGTCGCACTAGTGGCCCATAAGCTGTCTCCTTTGTAGATTACACACATTTCCCCAAAATTCTCCCAATAAACCAAAGTCGACCATTCCCTTCGCATGCTCGTTCGATTTCATATGATTTGCAACGTTACGCTCAGATATTTGAACGACTGGAATTTACCAAAGGAGGACACTAGTAATACTGTTTTAGAACATTGCGGGTTTGTTTTTCCTGTTCATCCGCATTAACTTTCATTTTTCTACGTTTAGAGCTAGCTCCTATTCATCACACCAACTATTAATTTTGCCTAAGTCACCTTGTATCCTCCTTCAGTCACTCAAGACACGTTCCCGTACACCAAAGTATTAGCGGCAAACAAGCACAGATTACTCCTCACTGTCCGTCAGATCGGTTACGTATATAGAAAATAATAGCGGTCTATCACATTTCCCTGGGTCACTTGTGACGCTACCCTTGCCTCTGACGACTATATGCCGTTGAGGGCAACGTTCTGGGTTCTGTTACTTCGAGCCACTCACATATCTGGGAACCTATTCCGTAAGCACGTACCTTCGTTAACATCCTGCAGTGGGACACCGTGTCAAATGTTTTCGGATATCTAGAAACACGTAATCTCCCTGTTACCTTAGTTCGCAGTATGTCATGTAAGAAAATGGCAAGCTACGTTTCACACGAGCGATGCAATCTAAAACCGTGCTGATTCGTGGACAGAAGCTTTTCAAAAAATGGTTCAAATGGCTCTAAGTACTATGGAAGTTAACATCTGAGGTCATCAGTCCCCTAGACTTAGAAGTACTTAAACCTAACTAATCTAAGGACATCCCACACATCCATGCCCGAGGCAGGATTAGATCCGCGACCGTAGCAGCCGCGTGTTTCCGGACTAAAGCGCCTAGAACCGCTCGAGAAGCTTTTCAGTCTCAAAGAAATTATTATATTCGAAATCAGAATATGTTCAAACGTTCGGAAACAAACTGATGTTGATGATATTTGTTTGTAATTCTGTGAGTTCGTTGTTTTACTCTTCTTATACACAAGAATCGTCTGCAGTTTCTTCCAGTCGCTAGCCGCTTGGCACTTCACGTTGAGCGAAAGATTCGCGATAAGTGTAATCTAAGCAAAGGGTCGATGCCGTGAAGTGCACTTCCTGGTCCATACGCGAAATGTACGTTGATGGCAGCAGAATCGTTCTGCAGTCAGCTGCAAGTTTCTGTCTCTAAATTTTCTCCATAGTCTCCCCTCCACAGACTCCAGTTTGAGTCCACGAAGCATCTCCGTAGTAGGCAGACGTTCATCAAACCTACTGATAACAAATCTAACAGCATGTCTCTGAGTTGCTTCTATATCTTCCTTTAATCTGATCTAGTGGTGATCTCAAACACAGGAGCAGTACTCACGAATGGGCTGTACTGGTGTTCTATAAACAGTATCCATTACAGATGAGCTACATTTCAATGAAATTCTTCCAATAGACTGAAGTCGATCATTTCTTTTCCCTACTACCGTCCTTACATGCTCGTTCCATTTCATATCGCTTTATAACGTTGGGCCTACATATTTATTCCACGAGACTGTGTCAAGAAGCACACCACTAACATTGTATTCTAACATTACAGCTGCGTTTTTCCTGCTCACCTGCATTAACTTACATTTTCCTACATTTAAAGCCAGCTGCCATTTATTAGCCAAATAGAAATACTCCATAAGTGATCCCGTATCCTTCTGCAACCACTCTACGACGATACTTTCCCGTTTACTACAGGGTCATCAGAAAACATTCGCAGATTGTTGCTCGCCCTACGCCTCATATCATTTTGGACAACGAGGGAAAAAAATAGCAGGTCCAAGGAGGATTTGTGCGACATAAACGAAAGTTGGTAGGCGTGTTTCTATATCCGAAAGGTGATGTCTGTTCAAATTTCGCGCTAGTGACGTAAGAGTGGCGTTAGCAGCGCCACTATGAGCATACACTACGAGCATGCAAGACGCTACGGTCGTAAGCTTTAGTTACGTTTTAGACTGATCGTGGTAAGTTGGTCGAGAACGCCTTTAAGGCGGCCAAGACGTCACTATGAACACCTCATTGAGTTAGACCGAGGTAATGTAATATGGCTACGAGAAACTGAATGTTGCCGCGCAGAGTGGCCGCGCTGCTTGAGGCGTCATGTCACGGACTGCACGGCCTCTCCCGTCGGTGGTTCGAGTCCTCCCTCGGTCATGGGTCTGTGTGTTGTTCTTAACCTAAGTTATTTTAAGTAGTGTGTAAGTCTAGGGACCGATGGCCTAAGCAGTTTGGTCCCTTAGGAATTCACACACATTTGAACATTTTTGAAACTGAATGTTGACTCTGTGATACTGCAGTAAGACTTGGCAGGAATGTTGTGATTGTACATGACTACTGGCGGTGGAGGTCACGAGAATGCACGATCGCTAGAAGACCGGGCTCCAGACGGTCTCGACGCAGTACGGAAAGAGAAGACCATCGTGTTTGGCGTTTGGCTTTGGCGCATCGTACTGCTTCTGCATCAGCCACATGAACAGCAGTTGGCGCCACAGTGACACAACGAAGTGTTACAAATTGGTTGCTTCAAGGACAGCCCCGAGCCAGACGCCCTGTAGCGTGCGTTCCACTGACGCCAAACTACTGTCATCTGCCACTTCAGTGGTGTTAAGTGAGAGCTCATTGGAGGGCAGGGTTGAGATCTGCTGCGTTTAGAGATGACAGCTGGTTCTATCTTGGTGCCAGTAATGGCTGTGTGTTGGTTATAAGGAGGCCAGTTGAGGGCTTGCAACCAACCTGTTTGTGTGCTAGGCACACTGAAACTACACCTGGAGTTACGGCCTTGGGCACAATTTCGTATGACACCAGAAACACTCACGTGATTATCCCACTCCTCCTGACTTTGTATGTCAGTCTGCTGATTCAACCTGTTTTGCTGCCATTCATGTGGTGCTTTCCAACAGTATAACGCTCGCCCACATACTGCTATTGTAACCCACCATGCTCTACTGAGTGTCGACATGTTGCCTTGGCCTGTTCGATCACCAGATGCGTCGCCAATCGAGGACATATGGGACAAAATCGAACGCCAAATCCAGCGTCAACCAAAACCAGAATTAACAGTCCCTGTAACCCAAGTGGAACACGCATGGAACTACATTCCACAAATTGACGTCTGGCACCCGTACAACACAATGCATTCACGTTTGCATGAAACATTCAAGATTCTAAAACTCCCTGGCAGATTAAAACTGTGTGCAATCGAGCACACATAGGACATCATCGGACGACTCCAGCGTCGTCCACAAACAGCATTAACCGTCCCTGTGTTGATTGGCCAAGTGCGACAGGCATGGAACTTCATCTCAAATACTGACATCCAGCATCCGTACAACACAATACATGCACATGTGTGTCCTTGAATTCAACATTCCAGCGGCTACACCGGTTATTAAGGTACCAGTGTTTCACTACTGGAGTGGCTTATCTCGCAGTTACATTAATTAGTGATCTTACGTGTTAATCACACAGATATGTTACCTAGACAGATGCATTCCAGGAAGTCAATTACTGTACATTAATTATTTTTTGTGTTGCCACGTTTTTGTGTTGTTGTATACGGAAAACAAGTGCTGTTCTTTTGTCTGGGGCACTCCAGACAGTATCATTGGCTTTTATGAACACTTGTCGTCGAGGACAACGTAGTAGGTCCTGTTACTTAAGAAGTCTTCGAAGCACTCACATATGTGGAAATGTATTCCTTATGCACTGACCTTCGTAAACAGACTTCAATGGGTCACTGTTTCACTACCGCTTCACACGCTTTCCGGAAATTGATGAATATTGAATCTGCCTGTCCCCATGGTTCGCGGGACATCTTGGCGGCAAAAGGGCAATCCGAGTTTTGCTCAACCGAGGCTTTCTAAATCCGGGCTCATTTGTGGACATCAGTTTTTCTGTCTCAAGGAAATTTATTATATTCCATTGAATAGAGAAAGATTGGTCCTTGAAACGAGCTCCAGACTACGGCTAACTGTTATCTTCGATAATTACTGCCAGAAGAGCTAGAGCAGCAAGGTACGCAGGAGAACGTCTATGAATCCAGGGAAGCATGAGAGAAGTATTCGTTAAAGAGAAACAATGATGCCTTGTGTTCAGTAGGTATGAGCATAGCCTCTGAAAGGTAATGGTCTGGATGCGAGTGCTGGTTCAGTGCAGAGACTTAATATATTACGAAATATTTGGAAAAATACACTGCTGGACAAATAAAATTGAAAAAATGAAAAATGTTCTGATGTTGTTCTGTGTAACATTGGTCACGTACATGTCGTCGGTAGATATTTAAATGATTAGAGTCCTCTGTCACAGGTAGAACGACCATCAAGGTGCATTAATGATGTTCGTCTTCAATGATGTTTCCATCTCTCGTGAGGTATATAAGTGAATGAACCGATTCTAAATATGTTCGATGGCATTAAGTTCGGGACAATGGGCACGCTGAACAATAAAGCAACATAATATCCTTCGAATCACGATACAATGCGCTTTCCTTTGTGGACAGGAGCATTATCGAGCTGATACAGGTAAGTTCCCGCTCCAAACTATTCACAAAGTGCAGGAAGCGTTTGACTTTCTAAAATATGTTTATAAACGTATATGTTCAGTTTGGGCCAAACGAAAACTAGAGGACGGGAACCCAGTCAAGAAAAACACCCAGACTATCACACCACATTCATCAAATTTCATTGTCATCTCACCACGCCAGGTAGTTGCAAGCCTTTATTTACAGCTATTTTTAGAGACGTCGCGCGTTTGTTCTTTTTGTGAATGGTGCCTGCACTGCATCACGACCACAGAAATCGAATCTTAATTGTTAGTTTTGACAATGACCTCTAAACCTGAGCTGCAGTGGATGACCTCAGAAGCTGATTACAAAGATGCCGTAAAGTATTCCTTACGGCTCTGCGATCTGTTGTCATTTAAATTCTGAGGCCAAAAAGAGAGTAAATGAAGTTTATTTCTTCCTTGAAGTTTCAATTCCTCAATGAAGAGGATAAATATGGACCTGGGCACATCCATCTTTGAAGAAATCTCGTCAGCCGTGTATATAACTAGGCTGCAGAGGAGTGCGTATCGTTTCCTAAGAACAAAAACCTCGGAGACAGAGGTCGTTATGCACTACTAACGTCACATGATAACACGGTATCTAGCTGTAAAGTTTAAAAGTGAGATTATGTGCTGTCTTGCTGAATGTACCCATAAAAAACTATAGCTTATAGAGTACGTCATACTACCACAGCGAGCTGAGTGTAGGCGACCTTGAGAAATGGAATGGGACGCAGACACTCTAGCTTGGACTTAGGAAGCAGGAAAGTGGCAGCACACTTTGCACTGGTGTCATGTGCTTGCTGACTGAATGCCTTCATATTTTTCACAATATGTCCTTGACACATGACCGAAGTCGCCGAAACAATACAAGCAGTGGGGATTTTCTCAACACAGAACACTACATGTGTTGAAAACTTCGAACTAAAATTCAACATTCAACGCATTCCTTAGAACAATGCACTGGTTTCCACAGTCAAAAGATTTTACATACAATAATCATACCTGAGATTCGTCTGGTAGCCTCACAACTGACATAACTCCAGAAGCTTTTACAGTTGAATGCAGGAGTGGGACAAATATATCTGTACTACCTCTCATCACATATTTTCCTATAGCCTGTTTAATATGACACCAACTACTTTCGAGACATTAGCACAGAGCGATGTAGCTTCCTCAAATAATGTTATTGCGCATACAACAGTTTTGTTTTCTGTGTGGTTTACTATAGACACATGAAAATTTGTGCCGGACCAGACCTCGCATCCGTATTTGGCCGTTATTGCGAGCGGTCGCCTTAACCAATTCGTCAACCCGTTCACTCCTCACAGACCGATCCAAATTTCCGATGTCATAATGTCTACGTTGCATAGTGCTAGCACACTGTTCATGTGTGGTTCCCACATATGATAAGACAATGTTATTCTCGCCAGCTGGCCTTGTTCTGGCAAAACCCACAGTTAGCGCCGCGCCTGTATTACACAGTGTCTGTATATATACATTTAGTGCGGTGTCTGTATTTGACAGTGGAGGAGGAGGAGGAGGAGATTACTGTTTAACGTCCCGCCGACAACGAGGTCATTAGAGACGGAGCACAAGCTCGGATTAAGGAAGGATGGGGAAGGAAATCGGCCGTGCCCTTTCTAAGGAACCATCCCGGCATTTGCCTGAAGCGATTTAGGGAAATCACGGAAAACCTAAATCAGGATGGCCGGACCCGGGATTGAACCGTCGTCCTCCCGAATGCGAGTCCAGTGTGCTAACCACTGCGCCACCTCGCTCGGTATTTGACAGTGTCCGTATTCGCTGACTCTGTACCAACTGTATTTAGTGCTAAAACAAGGCTAACTGATGAGGAAAACATTGTCTCTACCCTATGCCGGAATCACAGGAAAGTGTGCGAGAACTATGACACGTAGCCACCATGACATACTGAAGTTTGGACCAGTCCATGGGGCGTGCGCGGATAGCCGAGGTTATTAAGGCGACCGCTCGCAATAAGCGGGAAATCCGATTTCAAGTACCAGTTCAACACAAATTTTCTTCCAGCTGATGTAATATCGTACTCGCAGTTTGCGAATGGATTTCAGAACACTCAGCTGTTGTGGTTAATACCGCGACATTAGAACACTTAAAGAAGATAATATGTATCTAAAATATCTTGCGGCTTCGGTTCCACATTTTAAAAACATCTTTATCCTTCTCAGCAAATAGGTGTGCAGTCCAACGCTTAAATACTACGTCCATAACAACTAGTAACCACTGTCAATCCTGAGTTATTAAATAGAAATGGCAAGTGACTCTTTCCTGAGGAAGTTAAAAATCTGCCCAGTTCACATGAATGAAACATTTTATATCGTACGAAAAACAGATACTTATTGAAAAAAAATTATATTTATTTCATACTAATTTCTTAAGTTTATCTCGCTCCATTTAGTGGCAAATGAAACGCTGAAACTACTGAAAACCTGAATGTAATCCTTTTAAACTTAGCTTCTAAACACATTAACCACAATAAAAACAATTAACCAATAGCGGTTGGGGAGTTTGTAATTATTAAATAAATGTCTTTCCATAATTACGAACAACTTAAATTGGAAGGAACACTTTAGAAAATGTTGGGGGGAATGCTAACCAAAGACTGCGTTTCATTGGCAGGACACTTAGAAAATGTAACAGACGTGCTGTGGAGACTGCCTACTCTACGCTTGTCCGTCCTCTTTTAAAATACTGCTGCGCGGTGTGGGATCCTTACCATATAGGACTGACGGAATGCATTGAAAAAGTTCAAAGAAGTGCAGCACATTTTGTATCATCGCGAAATATGGGAGACAATTCCACAGAAACGATACAGGATTTGGGCTGCGACGGAATATTCTCACGAAATTCCAATCACTAACTTTCTCCTCCAAATGCGAAAATATTTTGTTGACACCGACCTACATAGGGAGAAACGATCACCACGATAAAATAAGGGAAATCAGAGCTCGTACGGAAAGATACAGGTGTTCGTTCCTTACGCGTGCGATACGCGATTGGAATAATAAAGAATTGTGAAGCTGGTTCGGTGAACCCTCTGCCAGGCACTTAAATGTGATTTGCAGAGTATCCATGTAGATGTAGATAAACGTTACAGTCATGGTATGCATACATCGTACAGTCATGGTACTTATCAGTTAATAACGCAAGATGTAAATGTGAACATTCTTGGGCGACTGGTAAAAAACTGCGTTGTGGACAACTTAATTGCTATACTACAAAATCATTTGTGTAAGAAAGCGATTAACACGAGTACGCTAATATATCAGATCTGTGAATAAAAAAAAAAAACAAATGGAAAGCTATATAACATCACTCAGCTGTCACGAACAAGTAAGCCATTTCATATTCACTAACGTTATCATAAATCTTCGTTCTTTATCATATAAACCCATTACATTGTTATAAATAAGCATAACTACATTTATTCACAATAACAGGTGAAACTGACGATTGAGCGCAAAGAAAATGTAGAAAACGTTATGAATGTTAGTCACAGCGGTTTCTGAATCCCACTGTTGCCGAATACAATTTCAGTGATTCAATCTGCTTTACCTCGCCTTGTAAGAAAATTATTTCAAGGCCCACTACATCATCAAAAGTCTAAAGAATCTCCCTATCATTTCGGTACAGCAGCGTTATCCAGTGGCTAGCCATACTGCAGTATTACTATTGCAATAAACGTAGAAACCACCCAGACCATGACTTCGCGACCACTGTAGGCGCCATGTGTCAGCATGTCTCAGGCACAGCCTAGTTAATATTCGTTCAAGTTAGTATCCAGAAATGCTCTTTGCACGGAAATAGCGTTCGCTTGCGAACATCATCTTCACCCACTGCCATCGGCCTCTGTCATACTCCAGTACATTGTTCACCAGCAGTAGGTGTGAGTACATGGATGGCATGGCACGGACTTATGAGCCCGTTTTTTAGCACTGCATAGGCAGAGCCAAATGTTTCTCCGGAATACAAACGTATCTGAAGCACTCACAAGTTTTCGAGTAATTTCTGAATAAGGAAAGGACCTCGTCTATTACGTGGTTCAAGCTGCGTGGGCCACTCTCAATATCCATGTGGCAAATTCAAAGCTCTTCCTGTAGTAATAGGTAGTTTCTTCACAGCCGAATATCCTTCTTTTATGCAACTCATGACGGTAGTAACATGTTAATCTGCCAATCGGTTGTTCTTCCACGATGACTACCACTTCGGTGACGTGTTACAGCCATCCTCCAACAGGATAAACCGCTACGCTTGGTGTTATTGTTTGAACACTGATTATTTCAGCCTTCGACTTTTTTTTGGGCAAGACCTGCACATGAGGGATCCAAACTCCACAATTATGACAGCCTAGCTGATTTCCATTTTTGAGGACCTAGAATTGGAGCAGACGACCACTGCAGACACAATAGTCATAATATCTGGTAATGTCAGCCGTACAACTGATTATAAATCATCATAATAACTGTAACAACGCCATAGTTGCAGCAATTAGTGATGTTGAGTTTCAACGGAAGAGGAACTATCACTACATCATGATGGTATGGATGAAAGGCCTCTCAGGTATGCCTGTCAATGAGCAAGTATATGTCCTAGCAAAGCAAGCAACTCTACAGGATCTATTAAATATGATTAATTGTTCCTCACAGATACGATATCCATGCTTAGAATGATGTTGTCATCGGATTGGCATGAGAAATGGTCGCGAACACCTAAAATCTAAAACTGCAAGCTATTTCATCGCACTATTCCAAGAGTACCATAGTGTAATAAGATAAAACAAAATCGAGGAGCTTCCCTGGCCGAAACTAAGCCCTACGTTTATTGTTACTTTGGATACATAGCCATTAATATAGATTGAACTGGAAATATCCCAAATGTCTACCACCAGCGATTTATCATTTATTACTGTGTCACCAGTATGATTCTTATATCATACTGCCCTTGTGTACCGTGAATTAAATTTTCGACTTTTTTGCTCGTCTCGCTGTGCTATGTATGTGGAAATTTGTTTTCTATCGGAATCTGTCATTTTTTAAGCCTCTGTGACTTAATGTATGCTCTGGATTCTCAAAAACAGACTTAATAACAATCCAGTCTTAAGATGGATATATCGGCACTTTCTGAAAGGCAATAAATAAAAAATGAAAAATTTCTTCTGGGTACCACACTGCAACTTATTACAGCACACGGTCGGATACCTTTCTGCATAGTGTTCTCAACTTTTGCGGTTTTTCTGTAAAAACTACTTTTCACCTTTAGTTTAGCAGGGGCTAACAACATTTTTAGGATTACCGTCTTTCTTTTCTTCGTGGTTTCAGAACCGTTCATGCTTGCAAATCCTCACCAGCTGCAGTAAGGAGGCACCACTTTAGTCTGAATGCTAACACATAGGACGTGAATGCCTACTTTTCCTGCTAGCACATGAGCATCGTGGTTAAAGTCTTCTCCGCACTCGTAGTGAGGTGAATCCTTCCAGTTCGGTACACACGGTGCTTGGAATGTCTAGCTGTGCATACTACCTTTACGTAGAATCTTCTTAGGACCGTAGCGAGGGAATTGATCCAGCGCTTAACACACTTGGAATGTGGTTCAAATCTCCGTCCGACCAAGCAAATCTATGCATTCAGTGATTTTTCTTAAATTATTAGGGCAAACATTGGAATAGTTCCTCTGAAAAGGACACTGTCGGTTTCTTTACCCAAACCGAGCTTCAGCTCTGTTCTTAATGATTTTGCTGTCGATGACATTCGAAACCCTAATCTTCAGCCCTTCCTTTCTTCAATATGGTTATTTCATTACAACATTGTGATACTGGTTGGTATGGGTGTAATTCACTGTAATGGTCTATGCCTTTTCCATTCGTAGTTCCTTCCGGTTCGCCGGTCGGAGTGGCCGAGCGGTTCTAGGCGCTACAGTCTGGAACCGCGCGACCGCTACGGTCGCAGGTTTGAATCCTGCCTCGGGCAGGGATGTGTGTGATGTCCTTAGGTTAGTTAGGTTTAAGTAGTTCTAAGTTCTAAGTTCTAGGGTACTGATGACCTCAGCTGTTAAGTCCCACAGTGCTCAGAGCCATTTGAAGCATTTTGAACCTTCCTGTTCATAGCGCTTCTTAAATTTGTCTGTGAAACTTGGGCCTGGAACCTTACTGTATTCTTCACTGTTTATCACAATCGATTCTTTTGATATTGTATCTCTATCGTGTTGAAAGATGCAGTCACCATCCCCGAATTGCTTTTCAACAGTGGGAAGCAAGAAGCTGCTTAAAACATCAACGTAGGCCTGTGCTGTGATGGTGACATGCAAAATAACAAGGGGTGCAAGCCCCCTCTATGAAAACCACTACCACACCATAACACCACCGCCTCCGAATAACTGTTGGCAGTACACACGCTGGCAGATAACGTTCACAGGTTATTTGCCATACCCACACCCTGCCGTCGGATCGCCACATTGTGTACCGTGATTCGTCACTACGCACAACGTTTTTCCACTGTTCAGTTGTCCAATGTTTACGTTCTTTACACTAAGCGAGGCGTCGTTTGGCATTACCGGCGTGATGTGTGGCGAATGAGCAGCCGCTTGACCATGAAATCCAAGTTTTCTCAACTCCCGCCTAACTGTCATAGTACTTGCTGTGGATCCCGATGCAGTTTGGAATTGCTGTGTGATGGTCTGTGTAGATGTCTGCCTATTACACATTACGACCCTCTTCAAGTGTCGGCCCTCAGTCCGGAACAGCGCGACTGCTACGGTCGCAGGTTCGAATCCTGCCTCGGGTATGGATGTGTGTGATGTCCTTAGGTTAGGTTGTTCTAAGTTCTAGGTGACTGATGACCACAGATGTTAAGTCCCATAGTGCTCAGAGCCATTTGAACCATTTTTCAAGTGTCGGCGGTCTCTGTCAGTCAACAGACGAGATGAGGTCGGCCTGTTCGCATTTGTGCTGTACGTGTCCCTTCACGTCTCCAATTCACTATCAAATATGAAACAGTAGACCTAGGGATGTTCAGGAGTGTGGAAATCTCGCGTACAGACATATGACATAAGTGACACCCAATCATCTGACCACGTTCGAGATCCGTGAGTTCCGCGGAGCGCCCCATTCTGCTCTCTCACGATGTCTAATGACTACAGATGTCGGTGATATGGAGTACCTGGCAGTAAGTGGCAGCACACTGCATCTAATGTGAAAGACGTATGCTTTTGGGAGTGTCCGGATAGTTTTGATCACATAGTGTACGACAGGGCCGGCCAAACGCTGCACAGCGTGCAGACTTGCGGAAGTGCTGCACATGTGTGCACGTGTGCGACAGCGAGCGACAGCGACATCTGTAATTAGACATGTGTCCTAAACGAACGGCGGCGGCTCCACTTCCCTGTTTATGCGGTACAGGCAAGAGCGCAACATACCCAGTCTCATTTACCCCTGGTAACCGTAACCTTAACAGAGAAGTACTGAGAAATGGCAGGTACTGTGAAAAAGCAAACGACGGGAGATCTATGTTCTCAGTCGTTTAAAAATGACTGGGAACTGCAATTCTTTTTTGTAGCCGTTGGTGAAAGCTCACAATGATTGCTGTGCCGCCGAATAATAGGCGGCAAAGGTAAGTTTTCAATTGAAAGACACTACAATACATATCACAAAGACGAATGCAGTGTACTCAACAGTGAAGAACGGCAAGCAAATCTAAATGTCCTTAAGAAAATGGATGAGACACATCAACTCGATTATCATTTCTCATGACCAGTGATAACCGTGTTTGGATTTATTCCTTTCATAATTAAAAATTATTGTTTACTAACTGTGCATTATTGCCTCATTCTGCTCCATGTTACATTATTATCAGGAAAGTTGGTCATTAAACCGATTGTTCCAATGTATACTTACATTTAGGGTTTTTTTATCTTGTGAAGGGCTACGCTCAGCTGAAGTCGATAAAACATAACATTCATCTAATTGTCGGTTATTATGCAGATTTCAGACGTAACTGATGAAAGATATAGCAACAATGGTATTGAAATAACAGGTGATCATCGAGAGGTCTGCGGTTATCATTCTGTTCAGAAGTCAGTGAGACAGAAATTATGTGGGTGTAACTGAGAACACCGAGCATTAGTTATAGAAAACCTTGCAATAGTTTAATGTTATATGAAATCATGAATAAGGTTCGTTGGAAGTCGCTAAGCGCTCTCTTTCTTAAATACTAGATCAAAAACATTACGCGTATTTACGTGCCGTCAGTCAAGCTGCCTTAATAAAAAACCCACGGTTGTTAACTGTATTACTTGTCTTACTGGGTTAAACTGTTAACATAAAAGTAGACGTCTCAATGAGTAGACTGTGACAGTATTTTAAATGTTTAATGCGCGAAATACCTTCCCATGGTTGGCTTGCAAGCTGTGGAAAGAGCACTAGAATGCGCCGGTACAGAGTATCCCAGCAAGTGGATAAAGCGACATCTGTGCGTAGAAACATGCACTACATGAACGCTGACGGCTGCGGCGTGCACGCTGTGACCCGTAAGTTGCACATGTGCAGGTGCACCGCATGAGTGCAGAATTTCTGGCCGGCCCTGGTGTACGACCACTGCGTGCTTGGACGCTGCCCGTCGTAACTTTCGGCAGATGACAGATTTAGTGAACCTTCGGACCACCGCTAGGTTCACGGCAATTCTAATTCTTCTAGTATCTCCCATATTTCTACGCTCGTGTGCATGCCGTGAATTAGGCCCTGTCTGGACAGGCCTTTTTGGCCGAGCGGTTCTAGGCGCTTCAGTCCGGAACCGCGCTGCTGCTACGGTCGCAGGTTCGAATCCTGTCTCGGGCGTGGATGTGCGTGATGTCCTTAGGTTAGTTACGTTTAAGTAATTCTAAGTTCAATGGGACTGATGATGTCTGATGTTAAGTCCCATAGTGCTCAGAGCCATTTGAACCATTTGTTCGCTCTCGTAAACCATTGGTAATAGAGTTTACGTCCAATGACGTGTTTGCTTCAGATGAGCTTCACTGTCATATCCTTGAATACTGACCGTTCCTCATGAGACACCCCCCCCCCCCCCGGTCTTATAATTGTTGCTTTAGTGCTCCATTTCTGGTACCCGTGTTATGTTTCAGTGTGCTGTCAATAATCGCTAAGCCATCGCTTCGCTGGTACTCCAGCACAAGTCTTGACGTTACTCTCTGACACAGTATGAAATGCTATGTCTGAAATCCATTCTGTAGCGCTGAACTTCCGATATAACGAATTCTATGTACCGACTGGACAGAAAATCCTAGGAAGTTCTGGTCTTACGTTAAATCAGTAAGTGGCTCGAAACAGCATATCCAGACACTCCGGGATGATGATGGCAGTGAACAGAGCATGACACGCGTAAAGCTGAAATACTAAACACCTTTTTCCAAAGCTGTTTCACAGAGGAAGACCGCACTGCCTTTCCTACTCTAAATCCTAGCACAAACGAAAAAATGGCTGACATCGAAATAAGTGTCCAAGGAATTGAAAAGCAACTGGAATCACTCAACAGAGGAAAGTCCACTGGACCTGACGGGATACCAATTCGATTCTACACAGAGTACGCGAAAGAACTTGCCCCCCCCCCCCCCCCCCCCCCCATCTAACAGCCGTGTACCGCAAGTCTCTAGAGGAACGGAAGGTTCCAAATGATTGGAAAAGAGCACAGGTAGTCCCAGTCTTCAAGAAGAGTCGTCGAGCAGATGTGCAAAACTATAGACCTATATCTCTGACGTCGATCTGTTGTAGAATTTTAGAACATGTTTTTTGCTCGAGTATCATGTCGTTTTTGGAAACCCAGAATCTACTCTGTACGAATCAACATGGATTCCGGAAACAGCGATCGTGTGAGACCCAACTCGCTTTATTTGTTCATGAGACCCAGAAAATATTAGATACAGGCTCCCAGGTAGATGCTATTTTCCTTGACTTCCGGAAGGCGTTCGATACAGTTCCGCACTGTCGCCTGATAAACAAAGTAAGAGCCTACGGAATATCAGACCAGCTGTGTGGCTGGATTGAAGAGTTTTTAGCAAACAGAGCACAGGATGTTGTTATCAATGGAGAGACGTCTACAGACGTTAAAGTAACCTCTGGCGTGCCACAGGGGAGTGTTATGGGACCACTGCTTTTCACAATATATATAAATGACCTAGTAGATAGTGTCGGAAGTTCCATGCGGCTTTTCGCGGATGATGCTGTAGTATACAGAGAAGTTGCAGCATTAGAAAATTGTAGCAAAATGCAGGAAGATCTGCAGCGGATAGGTTCTTGGTGCAGGGAGTGGCAACTGACCCTTAACATAGACAAATGTAATGTATTGCGAATACATATAAAGAAGGCCCCTTTATTGTATGATTATATGATAGCGGAACAAACACTGGTAGCAGTTACTTCTGTAAAATATCTGGGAGTATGCGTGCGGAACGATTTGAAGTGGAATGATCACATAAAATTAATTGTTGGTAAGGCGGTTACCAGGTTGAGATTCATTGGGAGAGTCCTTAGAAAATGTAGTCCATCAACAAAGGAGGTGGCTTACGAAACACTCGTTCGACCTATACCTGAGTATTGCTCATCAATGTGGGATCCGTACCAGATCGGGTTGACGAAGGAGATAGAGAAGATCCAAAGAAGAGCGGCGCGTTTCGTCACAGGGTTATTTGGTAAGCGTTATAGCGTTACGGAGATGTTTAGCAAACTCAAGTGGCAGACTCTGCAAGAGAGGCGCTCTGCATCGCGGTGTATTGCTCATCAGTGTGGGATCCGTACCAGATCGGGTTGACGGAGGAGATAGAGAAGATCCGAAGAAGAGCGGCGCGTTTCGTCACAGGGTTATTTGGTAAGCGTGATAGCGTTACGGAGATGTTTAGCAAACTCATGTGGCAGACTCTGCAAGAGGGGCGCTCTGCATCGCGGTGTAGCTTGCTCTCCAGGTTTCGAGAGGGTGCGTTTCTGGATGAGGTATCGAATATATTGCTTCCCCCTACTTATACCTCCCGAGGAAATCACGAATGTAAAATTAGAGAGATTAGAGCGCGCACGGAGGCTTTCAGACAGTCGTTCTTCCCGCGAACCATACGCGACTGGAACAGAAAAGGGAGGTAATGACAGTGGCACGTAAAGTGCCCTCCGCCACACACCGTTGGGTGGCTTGCGGAGTATAAATGTAGATTTATATATGTCGTGAGACTCATGTCATTCCATGTCACTGATTTCATCATCATGAATTTCATTCATTTGATTCCTGTGGTTTAATTTTGTTGCATTATATCCCTGTGTAGGGTAAGTTCCGTTTCTCAAACAAAATGTCCCCTCCCCAGTGCAACCGTCAACATACTGAATAGCTCGTGGGAGAATTTGAGATTGAAGTATTCTAAAGTACGAAGGGAAGATCAGTATTCTTGGCCCTGCGTTCTTGAGTGGTCTAAATGCTTAAGACGACTGCTGGAGGTAAGTGTGAGATGGGTTCGAATCCTACGCTGCCTCGAGGTTTCCGTTTGTCAGCACATGCGTACGTCCAGAAGTGCTGACAAAGCTCCCACAGTGCCGACATTCACACTTTCGCTACTCAAAGATCACTTGTCGTTGAGTATCACTACCTCCAACAACACAGCGACTGATGCCGAAATCTGACTATCCCCTAGAAAATTACAAAAGTGTAGTTTAGAATAGAAGAAAAAAAGGAGGAGTCCTTACTATTAGAAGTTGAAAATAAAGGAAAAACAGCTGACGGATACTTATAAGGATGATGTGAGACTCTTACAAACTTGAACGCGTCGCACTACTTTAGACTGCGGAACTGATTTTGCAGGAAAGGAAAAACTGAAATTAGCTTCAAAGGCTACGATCGAAGGATAGCAGCGAGCGTTCTGCGTTTTTAATGGTCGGTATCTGAAGCCACCTGCTAGCGACCGTGACTAAAATTAATATGAAGCCAGGCTGTGCTTGCGGTTGAGTTGGGCCGTGTACCGTTAGCGGGTCGCGGTTCTGCGGTGAGCTACTGAGCGGCTCATCTTCAGGTGCTTAGCCTGCACACAAAAAACCAATTACCTTGCTTTGGCGCAAGGGTGGGCCTCTACTTTCAAGCCTATGCCGCGTTGCTAACAATAAAAACGGGCTGGCGGCAGTATCCAGTCTAATGTCCGATGGCAGACCTTAGGCACACAAATGCTTCCCTCCATAGCAAAACAGTTTTCTCTACTGACTCGAACATATGAACTCATGCTTTATACCAAAATGATTCCAAGATAGTACGCATTTAATGTACACTGGTTAAATAGCAATCGAGCAGTGCTTTTGCGGGTATCATTTCCAGATGACGCCACATTTATACTCGTATGTGGAAAAGACAATATTACGTTTACCGGATAGCCCAGATCTTTAGGGTCAACATTATATAGACGAGAGATTTCCAGACCGATCTAAACTGACCTTCAAGGGTCGACTCCTACCTGAAAGACGTCTATGTCAAACAAAAACGAAATTATGGGTGCATCAGTTGTAAATAGGTGTCCCCGGGAGTGGGGTCCATCTAGGCAGGTCGAAACAAACTGTTAAGCAAGACATTATGAAACCGCACAAGCTGGAAAGTCATCTAAGAATGTGGCACCCTCATAAAGCGTGTAGCGATCTGTAATACTTTCACATACTTAAAGATTGAAAAACTTCAAAAGAGACCCACAGTGGACAGTATGTTCGCTTCGCTGTCACAATGAAATGATGGTGGTTTGTGGGTGTCTTACAGTTGCTCGCTACTCATTGCATAATATGGAAAACCGCATACAATCGGGGAATAGTTAATTGCGTCAACCACTGAACAGGTTTTAAACCTCTTCTACACAAACTATTTTAAGACATACTTAAAATAATTCCTTTGAACAGAAACACAGTTCAAAGACGTACTGACGAAATGAGTTATGATACTGAAAGCGTCATGTGTAATCACCATACTATTGGATGAGTCAAGTTTACTTATCCCCGTCCGAACAGACCAGGAAGGCCCAACGGGTACCGACCAGCCGCCGTGTTATCCTCAGCCCACAGGTGACACTGGATGCAGATACGGAGTGGCATGTGGTCAGCACGCCCCACTCCCGGCCGTATGTCAGTTTACGAGACCGGAGCCGCTACTTCACAATCAAGTAGACCCTCAGTTTGCTTCACAATGGCTCAGTGCGTCCTGCTTGCAAACAGCGCTCGGCAGACCGGAAGGCCACCCATCCAAGTGCTAGCCCAGAGCGACAGCGCTTAACTTCGGTGATCTGACGGGAACCGGTGGTAGCACTGCAGCAAGGGCGTTGGCAACTTTACTTGGTAATGAAGCATTATTTTGGTAATGAAACTTTGTCATTGGAGTATTTTCTATAGTTATGGACCAATTAATCCACGAAGAACTGCTTTGCGCGAGAACTGTGACAACAGGCACTAAAGGTGAATCGGTATTTTATGATTTGAAAGATTATTTCATCCGAAAATCATCCCTTTATCAAATCCCCGTGTTTGGGTACTCTCGTGGATTTGTAAGTCATTTCAAACAAAATGCTAAAATCTGTGTGGTAGAATGCATCAATCTCTTAAATTTGACATTTATTCAGTAAACAATATTCGAAGTAACCCATTAATTTCTAGATTATTTGTGCAGTTATGCGAGCAAAATGACGAGAACCTTTATAGGTTATTCCTTTACACTGATGTACACAAACCGTCAAAACGCTTATGCTTGAAAAGATTTTTCTAACTTTCGGAGACTGTTTTAGAGATTTTGAATGCTAAGGTTCAGTTAAAAAAAAATTGAATCAAGTGATTATTTTCAAATAATTCCTAGCAGTTCCAAGGTGACGGTCTATATTTGATAAAAACGAAGGCCATCATTTCAGTTTTTTTATCATAATTACACTAATGATGCGAAACTCTTGATGCGGGGAGACACAGACAGACTGCTAGGATGATGATGTTTCAAGCTACGTTCATCACGTCCTTCACGCAGACTTTGGAAGTAGGTTTTAGGATTTGCCAACAGCAACAGTGCAGCTTATAGGGTGACAGTTATTGAAGTATATGAAGAAAAGTAAATTAGTTACGAACTACAGTGTGCACATAATTTATTCAACATGTAAACGTCACTTCAAACATTCGGATTTAGTTTATGACATGTTCCATATGCCTGCCGTGTTTGGCGATGATGTGGCGCAAACGAATAACGAAATTTTGCATGACCCGCTGAAGTGTCGGAATGTCGATGCTGTCGATGACCTTCTGAATGATTGTTTTCAGCTCAGCAATGGTTTTCGGTTATTGTGTAAGTAGGCTGTTTATGTTTTCTTATTGGCAACGTTACGTAGCGCTCTGTATGAAAGTCACTGGCTGTGCTGTGTGCGGTCTGTGGCTAGTTTGCATTGTTGTCTGCTATTGTAGTGTTGGGCAGTTGGCTGTTAACAGCACGTAGCGTTGCGCAGTTGGAGGTGAGCCGCCAACAGTGGTGGATGTGGGGAAAGAAATGGCGGAGTTTTGAAATTTGTAAGACTGGATGTCATGAACTGCTATATATATTATGGCTTTTGGTGATATTAAGGTAAATACATTGTTTGTTCTCTATTACAATCTTTCATTTGCTAACTATGCCTGTCAGTAGTTAGTGCCTTCAGTAGTTTGAATCTTTTATTTAGCTGGCAGTAGTGGCGCTCCCTGTATTGCAGTAGTTCGAGTAACCAAGATTTTTGTGAGGTAAGCGATTTGTGAAACGTATAGGTTAATGTTAGTCAGGGCCATTTTTTTGTAGGGATTTTGAAAGTCAGATTGCGTTGTGCTAAAAATATTATGTGTCAGTTTAAGCACAGTCATGTATAATTGTTCAAAAAGGGACGTTTCGATTGCTGTACACCTTTTCTTTAATATAGCCCCACAAAAAGGAGTCACATGTGTTCACGTCCGGAGAATATGACGGCCAATCGAGACCCATTCCAGTGGCCTCTGGGTACACCAGACACATAATGCGGTCCCAAAGTGCTTCTCCAGGATATCAGACACTCTCCTGCTTCGATGGGGTCGAGCATCGTCTTGTATGAAACACATATTGTCGAAATCATGGTGACTTAGGATAATGGGGCGAAACCGTCTTCCAAAACCTTCACGTACCGTTCGGAAGTCACCGTGCCTTCGAGGAATATCGCACCGATTATTCCATGACTGGACATTGCACACTACTTATAATAATAATGATAGTAATAATAATGCTGCTGATATTGCTGGTGGTGCTTCATACTGGACGTACATACAGGCGGTAAATGATGGCGCTCGCGAAATCGCCCTATAAAAATTACAATTGCTGGATAAGTGGGGGAGGTGGGAGGTCTCAGCTTGCACGCCATTGGTATCCCAGGGCCCTTCGGGATTTTCGCCAAACGCATACGCTGTTGGCCACAGGGGAAGGGGAAGGGGTAGGGAAAGGGGGGAATTCCGGGAGTAATGTCAATACCCGAGTGCTAGATGCTGCCGTCAGCGATTCCGTGAAAAAATCTGATACTGATGTCAGAAATTCCAGGAGTGCCAATGCTATTGTCAGCCTATTCCTGCTCGAGTATTCACTGACACTCAACTGCGGTAATCATCTTAAACCTTTCTATGAACTTCTTGTCGCTATAAGGTGTGAGTTAATCATGTGAACAAGAAACTAAATATACATTTCAGATCATTAATTTTTAGCTCTAAGTACTCAGTTTAAGATACCCTCCTGTCTTCATAGTTTTGACTTTACAATTTTGAGACATGCTGTGTAACCATCGATAATCACAAGACAACTCCCATGGCATAGTGGAAACCAATTTTCAAGAATGGTTCTCAGTCAGTATATGGTACGATATGACCGACGATATGTTAACACACTGTCACGTTGATGAAACGAGTGATAGGAGCAAACGTATACAAAATTTTTTTGTTCTAACGAACATTACCCTCAGGTTCCGTGATGCGGACGCCTTATGGGGCGTTCTGTACACGTTGTGTCCGGAATGCTTTGCAAACGTTGTGGCCAAATTTCTCACGTGAAACAAGAAACGAAACTCATATCAGCGTTATGTCTGAAAATTCGTTGCTTTCAATCTAATAATGGAGGAGCATTTTATCAGGTTCTCCACTTAGAACAACAGTTCAGAATGCCGTGCTTTCACACAAAGTTTGTGGGCGGGGGAATGTCTTGTGGAATAGCTCTAGTTAAACATCAGCAGCAGATCATGATCAATGCAAAATTGTAAATGGGGTCTGGTACTACATCTACATTGATATTCCGCAAGCCACCCAACGGTGTGTGGCGGAGGGCACTTTACGTGCCACTGTCATTACCTCCCTTTCCTGTTCCAGTCGCGTATGGTTCGCGGGAAGAACGACTGTCTGAAAGCCTCCGTGCGCGCTCTAATCTCTCTAATTTTACATTCGTGATCTCCTCGGGAGGTATAAGTAGGGGGAAGCAATATATTCGATACCTCATCCAGAAACGCACCCTCTCGAAACCTGGCGAGCAAGCTACACCGCGATGCAGAGCGCCTCTCTTGCAGAGTCTGCCACTTGAGTTTATTAAACATCTCCGTAACGCTATCACGGTTACCAAATAACCCTGTGACGAAACGCGCCGCTCTTCTTTGGATCTTCTCTATCTCCTCCGCCAGACCGATCTGGTACGGATCCCACACTGATGAGCAATACTCAAGTATAGGTCGAACGAGTGTTTTGTAAGCCACCTCCTTTGTTGATGGACTACATTTTCTAAGCACTCTCCCAATGAATCTCAACCTGGTACCCGCCTTACCAACAATTAATTTTATATGATCATTCCACTTCAAATCGTTCCGCACGCATACTCCCAGATATTTTACAGAAGTAACTGCTACCAGTGTTTGTTCCGCTATCATATAATCATACAATAAAGGATCCTTCTTTCTATGTATTCGAAATACATTATATTTGTCTATGTTAAGGGTCAGTTGCCACTCCCTTCACCAAGTGCCTATCCGCTGCAGATCTTCCTGCATTTCGCTACAATTTTCTAATGCTGCAACTTCTCTGTATACTACAGCATCATCCGCGAAAAGCCGCATGGAACTTCCGACACTATCTACTAGGTCATTTATATATATTGTGAAAAGCAATGGTCCCATAACACTCCCCTGTGGCACGCCAGAGGTTACTTTAACGTCTGTAGACGTCTCTCCATTGATAACAACATCCTGTGTTCTGTTTGCTAAAAACTCTTCAATCCAGCCACACAGCTGGTCTGATATTCCGTAGGCTCTTACTTTGTTTATCAGGCGACAGTGCGGAACTGTATCGAACGCCTTCCGGAAGTCAAGAAAAATAGCATCTACCTGGGAGCCTGTATCTAATATTTTCTGGGTCTCATGAACAAATAAAGCGAGTTGGGTCTCACACGATCGCTGTTTCCGGAATCCATGTTGATGAAACGAGTGATAGGAGCAAACGTATACAAAATTTTTTTGTTCTAACGAGCATTACCCTCAGGTTCCGTGATGCGGACGCCTTATGGGGCGTTCTGTACACGTTGTGTCCGGAATAAGTAGGTCCATAAGTTCTCGCAGCACCTCTTACCAGTGCTTTCTCCAGGGAATTTATTCAGAGTAGTCTTCCAGACTTGTTACAAGAATCGAGCCAGCAAATAAGAGGAAGATGTGACTTCTGCGTGCTGTGTATCCAGAACACTTCAGTCATGATGTATGAGACACACTGTTTGATATCCACATTACAGATGTGTACGTTGGGGCGAACCACTTCTATGGCCTCGAAGCTTTCCTGACCCCACTTCATTAGATTATAATCTGTTAGGCCAACTCAACCGATTTGTTTCTGCCACATGTGTTCTTAATTTAGATAAGCTTCATCAAGGTGTCACGAAAGCATACGAAGCCAATTAACATTGTATGTGACTGTTTCAAAAAGACTGATGTATTTTTAGAAAAGAGGTCATTTCGAAAATTTGTCACCAGGTTTTAATTTGTAAGCCTTTCTTAATTTTCTTTCGCGAATAACACAATAATCATTTCTCGGACGATGGCTATAGGCACTTGTTTTCTTATATTGCTGTGGTGAAATCTGCCATAGTATTTTAAAATTATCTGAAATACACTCAGTACATCTAAAAGACTGAGTAACACGTGAAAGGTATCATAAATATACACCGCTCCACGAACCACATAAATGCTGTGTAACGTCGAATATAGGCACAGTGTCTATGATACACCTGTTTGTACATGGTTTTTAAATTAATAATTTATATAGCTTAAAAATATACAAGGTGACAATTATTGAACGACACTGAAGTGCCAAAGAAACTGGTATAGGCACACATATGCAAATACAGAGGTATTTGAACAGGCAGAATACGGCACCGCGCTCGGCAACGCCCATATAAGACAACAACTGTCCGGCGCAGTTGTTAGATCGGTTAGTTCTGCGACAATGGCAGATTATCAAGATTAAAGTGAGTTTGAACGTGGTGTTACAGCGATTGGACACAGCAACTTTGAGGTACCGATGAAGTGGGGATTTTGCTGCACGACCATTTCACGGGTGTACCGTGAATATCAGGAATCCGGTAGAACTTCAAATCTCCGGCATCGCTGCGGCCGGAAAAAGATCCTGTTAGAACGGGACCAACGACGACTGAAGAGAATCATTCAACGTGACAGAAGTGCGACATTACCAAAAACTGCTGCAGATTTCAATGCTGGGCCTTCAACAAGTGTCAGCGTGCGAATCATTCAACGAAACATTATCGATAATGGCTTTCGAAGCCGAAGGCCCACTCGTGTACCCTTGATGACTGCACGATAAAAAACTTAACGCCTCGCGTGGGCCCGTCAACACCGACATTGGACTGTTGATGACTGGAAACATGTTGCCTGGTCTCGTTTTAATTCGTATCGAGCGGATGGAGGTGTACGGGTATGGAGCCAACGTCATGAGTCCATGTCAGCAGGGGACTGTTCAAGCTGGTGGAGGCTCGGTAATGGTGTGGGTCGTGTGCAATTTGAGTGATATCGGACCCCCGATATGTCTAGATACGACTCTGACAGGTGACACGTATGTAAGCATCCTTTCTGACCACCTGCATCCATTCATGTCCATTTTGCATTCCGACGGACTTGGACAATTCCAGCAGGACAATGCGACACCCCACACGTCCACAATTGCTACATAGTGGCTCCAGGAACACTCTTCTGAGTTAAACACTTCCGCTGGCCACCAAACTACATAGACATAAACATTACTGAGCATATTTGAGGGTACCTAGCAACGTGTTGTTGAGAGGAGATCTCCACCCCGTCTTGCTCTTACGAATTTATGGACAGACCTGGAGGATTAATGGTGTCAGCTCCCTCCAGCACTACTTCAGACGTTATTCGAGTTCATGCCATGTCGTGTTGCGCCACTTTTGCGTTCTCGCGTCGGCCCTACACGATTTTAGACAGATGTACCAGTTTCTTTGGCACTTCAGCGTATATCTACATCTACGTCTACATCCATACTCCGCAAGCCACCTGACGGTGTGTGGCGGAGGGTACCCTGAGTACCTCTATCGGTTCTCCCTTCTATTCCAGTCTCGTATTGTTCGTGGAAAGAAGAATTGTCGGTATGCTTCTGTGTAGGCTCTAATCTCTCAGATTTTATCATCGTGGTCTCTTCGCGAGATATACGTAGGAGGGGGCAATATACTGCTTGACTCTTCGGTGAAGGTATGTTCTCGAAACTTTAACAAAAGCCCGTACCGAGCTACTGAGCGTCTCTCCTGCAGAGTCTTCCACTGGAGTTTATCTATCATCTCCGTAACGCTTTCGCGATTACTAAATGATCCTGTAACGAAGCGCGCTGCTCTCCGTTGGATCTTCTCTATCTCTTCTATCAACCCTATCTGGTACGGACCCCACACTGTTGAGCAGTATTTAAGCAGTGGGCGAACAAGCGTACTGTCCCGCACCATAACACCTGGACCAACAAAACGATCATGTTCGACAATACTGAGTGCATTACGTGCTCCCACCTCTCGTCATATAATGGTACGCCCAGAATCATTACACAGACTGAACCTGATCGCATCTTTGAAGACCACATGACCCCACTCCTCATTGGTCAGTACCTATGCTCTTGGCACCATCGCAAACGGTACTGCCTATGAGCGTGTGTCAAGGGAATACAACGTACTGGTCGCTGGGTCGAGGTACCACCACCCATGCAGTCCTCGAGCTACTGGGGGCGCGAGATTGCTTCCCTTGCAGTCTCGTTAAACATGGTTGTAAATGCAGCCGCCATTTGACGTTGACTGATGCACAATTTAGTAGTCGTCGGCTGCCGTAGTTGCCGTGCTCGACCACATCATCCCCTTCGGGCAACAGTGCTCATTGTTCGGAACGCTACCCACGCACGAGAAACTATGCTGTGCTCAATATTAAAGTTCAGAGTTACAGTCGTCACCCTTCGTCCTTCTTTCAGTTTCCTGAAGATTCTTTCCCACGTGAAGTCTTCCAATATTGTCTCCGTACCATGTTTTAATGTCGAATACCGCCACAGAGCACCGTGAAAGCTCCTGTTTGACACCCATTATATTTTCCCGTTCCTCTAAATGCCTCGTAATACGTGGACAGCCACTTCTCTCAGTAGTCATGCTAGTCTCATAACATATGACGTTTGTTTGTTTTTATTTGTTTATTTATTGTTCCGTGGGGCCAAATTAAGGAGAAGTCTCCATGGTCATGGAACGAGTCAATACATGGAATTGTAACACGATAGTAGAAAACGAATAAAATGAAATATAAAAAACATATTCAGGAGATAAGTCTTAAGTTTAAATAAAGAAAATCAACAATGTAGCACTGGAATTTGCTTAATTTTTTAGTTCTTCCAGGAGCTCCTCTACAGAATAGAAAGAGTGAGCCATGAGGAAACTCTTCAGTTTAAACTTAAAGGAGTTTGGGCTACTGCTAAGATTTTTGAGTTCTTGTGGTAGCTTATTGAAAATGGATGCAGCAGAATACTGCACTCCTTTCTGCACAAGAGTCAAGGAAGTGTATTCCACATGCAGATTTGATTTCTGCCTAGTATTAACTGAGTGAAAGCTGCTAACTCTTGGGAGTAGACTAATATTGCTAACAACAAACAACATTAAAGAAAATATATACTGTGAGGGCAATGTCAGAATTCCCAGACTATTGAATAGGGTTCGACAAGAGGTTCTCGAACTTACGCCACATATAGCTCGAACAGCCCGTTTTTGAGCCATAAATACCCTTTTTGAATCAGAAGAATTACCCCAAAAAATAATACCATACGACATAAGTGTATGAAAATATGCGAAGTAAACTACTTTTCGTGTTGAACTATCACTTATTTCAGATACTGTTCTAATGGTAAATAAAGCAGCATTTAGTTTCTAAACAAGATCCTGGACGTGGGCTTTCCATAATAGCTTACGATCTACCCGAACGCCTAGGAACTTGAACTGTTCCGTCTCGCTCATAATATGCCCATTCTGTCTGATCAAAATGTCGGTTCTTGTTGAATTGTGAGTTAGAAACTGTAAAAACTGAGCCTTACTGTGATTTAGCATCAAATTATTTTCCACAAGCCATGAACTTATTTCATGAACTACATTATTTGATACTGTTTCAATATTATACACAAGATTCTTCACTACCAAGCTGTTGTCATTCGCAAACAGAAATATTTTTGAATCACCTGTGATACTAAAAGGCATATCATTTATATAAATAAGAAACAGCAGTGGCCCCAGCACCGACCCTTGGGGAACGCCCCACTTAACAGTGCCCCATCGGGACTGAACATCACTACCACTCTCAATATTGCGGAGGATTACCTTCTGCTTTCTGTTCTTAAAGTAAGAGGCGAACCAATTGTAAGCTACTCCCCTTACTCCATAATGGTCCAACTTCTGCAGTAATATTTTGTGGTCAACACAGTCAAAAGCCTTCACTAAATCAAAGAAAACACCTAGCGTTCGCAACCTTTTATTTAATCCATCCAAAACCTCACAGAGAACAGAGCATATAGCATTTTCAGTTGTTAAACCATTTCTAAAACCAAACTGTACATTTGACAGCAAATTATGTGAATTTAAATGCCCCAGTAACCTTGTATATACAACCTTCTCGATAACTTTAGCAAACACCGATGGCATAGAAATAGGTCTAAAATTGTCAACATTACCCCTGTCTCCCTTTTTATAAAGTGGCTTCACTACCGAGTACTTTAATCGGTCAGGAAACCGACGACTCCTAAAGGAAAAGTTACAGATATGGCTAAGTACTGGGCTAACATACATAGAACAATGCTTCAGTATTCTGCTAGACACCATGTCATATCCATGAGAGTTCTTGGTCCTTAGTGATTTAATTATTTATCCATGAGAGTTCTTGGTCCTTAGTGATTTAATTATTAACTCAATCTCCCTCTTCTCAGTATCATGGAGGAGCATTTCAGGTAACAGTCTCGGAACACTTTTTTCTAAGAGCGCTATGTGATTCCCTGTTGGGACTAGGTTTCTATTTAGTTCAACTGCTATATTCAGAAAGTGATTATTAAATGCTGTACATATACGCGACTTATCAGTAACACGGACATTCCCACTACGCACTGATTCTATATCCTCGACCTGTCTCTGCAGACCAGCCACTTCCTTTACGACTGACCATATGGTTTTAATTTTATCCTGAGACTTAGCTATTCTGTACACGACTGGGAGATATCTGGCAACATGCTCCCGCACCATGTTGTGTACTTTATCTATCTCGACTTTAAGTTTTACAGATCAATGTACATCGAAAAATATAAAACTATACAATGTTTTCCAGCTATTGGCCAATAACTCAGCTACGGAAGAAATTTGTCGAAACGTACCATCATCTAACACATCCGCTCTAAAATTTGCAGTTGGTTGCAAGGTAACAATATATAACTTGTCAGTTTCCTAGATCTTAACAAGTTGTAGCTATTGTAGTTTGGTTGCTGTTCAGGAATATTTTCTGGGCATTTTCATGCCAACGATCCATGCTGTCCACTTCATAAAGAAGTTGTTTTAGGTTTCCGAGAGACAGGCTACGACTGTCTTCAACGAACTAACAGTTTACTTAACATACTTTGTGGAAATGAGGTTTCCAATTTCTGTCTACCAAAGTTGAACAATATAATTACATAGAGACGGAAATCTTGACGTTCCTCACACAATCGCTATATCCGCTTTTTGCTAGGGGTATAATTTTTATGAGATTTACAGTAACCGCTAAGAGCAGACTTCCTGATGAAAGCGTTTTTAGACTAGCTTCTCTTCTTTGTGTAGCTCTTCAGAGGGCAATGTAAGCAAAATGGTCGGAACTCCATACCCAGAAACGCCACTTCAAGAGGCAGTGGATAAAGAACTCTTTACTGACTGTTTAACGTTGCACTAAAAGGTGTTGAAATATTAATACACAAAAACCTATGAGTTCTAAGAGTGACTTGTACTTCGCAGAATGTGATTAGCACTCCACTGCGTTTTGCTCGATAATGCGGGCGCAATAAATGAGTCTCAATATTCCTTAAGGAAGAGCCTCTACATAGTGCGCAACAAGTCTCCCATATTACCCCTTTCTTTTTTTTTCTTTTTCTTGTCATCAGTCTTCTGCCTGGTTTGATGTGTCTTGTGCCAACTTCTTCATCTACGTGTTCCATGATGTCTTAACAAATGTCTTACTATCTTATGCTTTCTTCTTGTCAGCGTATTCCATATACTCCTTTCCTCGCAGATTCTTCGGAGAACATTCTCATTCCTTACCTTACCAGTCCACCAAATTTTCAACATTTTTCTGCAGTCCCCACATATCCTGTGCTTTGATTCTTTTCTTTTCCAGTTTTCCTACATTCCACGTTTCACTACCATACAGTTCAGTGCTCCAAATGTACATTTTCAGAAATTTCTTCCTGAATTAAGGCCTATGTTTGGTACTAGCAGACTTCTCTTGGCCAGGAATGCCCTTTCTGCCAGTGATAGTCTGCTTTTTAGGTCCTCCTCGCTCCGTCCGTGTTGGGTTATTTTGCTGTCTAGGTAGTAGAATTTTCAGCTTTATCTACATCGTGATCACCAATCCTGATGTTAACTTTCACTCTGTTATCATTTCAGTTACTTCTCATTACTTTCGTTTTTCTTCAATTTACGCTCATTCCGTATTCTGCACTCAATAGACTGTTCATTCCATTCAACTGATCCTGTAACTCCTTTTCAATTCCACTGAAATAGCAGTATCATCAGAGAATATTATCACTGAATCCTTTCACCTTGACTTTTAATTCCACATATCTTTTGTTCATAGAAAGTTCTTTTCTTCTCAAACATTGCTAGTATCTTGCCCTACCTGGTTGTATATGTTTGTTATTTAAAGCTATGTAGTTTATGCTTCACAATATATATGATACCGTTTAAAAATTAGAACTTCATATGCAGGGTCAACGTGAACTCCACCTTCAAAATGTTGGTTGCTATATTTTTATGCCGAGGACCCATGTTGTACGGTATCTCGTTACAGCGTAATTGGATTTCGTTTGACATCTAACTTGCATTTACCTTTCTACGTGCACAACGGTGCGATTATCGACGTTATGTGCAGTGTATGTTATCTGGAAAATATCGTGTTCCCTACACTCATAACACTGGCTCTTGAAAACAGTAATTCCCAGTTTCCTCTTCGCCCTCAAACTTGTATTCAGTACTTTCCGGTCCTGTGTCCAGTTTGTTTTTCCGAAAGCGTTAATCTTACGTTAATTGTGACACGCAGAAGTGTGGAGAGGTGTACTGATGAAGAGTTGTCCAATATGGCCAGCCGCGGTGGCCGAACGGTTCTAGGCACTTCAGTCTGGAACCGCGCGACCGCTACGGTCGCAGTTTCGAATCCTTCCTCTGGTATGGATGTGTGTGATGTCCTTAGGTTAGTTGGGTTTAAGTAGATCTAAGTTCTAGAGGACTTATGACCTCAGACGTTAAGTCCCATAGTGCTCAGAGCCATTTGAACCATTTGTCCGATATGCACCTCGTGTATGGGTTCACTGACTGCAACGGAAGAGTGCCTCGACGACGCTGTGCTGAGCTTTTCCGCAACAGCGGCAACCACATCACTGTACTTTTGCATCTGTAGAGAGGCGCTTACGACAAACCGGATCCATCCGCGTTAGAATGGAAAATACTGGTAGTGTGGCGTATGCCAGAGTACCTGATGTGAAGGAGGACGTGTTATACTCGACAGGTGACGACCGTGCCAACAATGGTCTGAGAGTTGCACGAGATCTGAACAAAAGCCAGACAACTTCCATGAACAACTGCAGCTTGTAAACCACCGAAGGTTTGGTTACTGCAGTCAATGAACTTGCCATTTCGAGTGGAGTTTACGTATTTGTTCCTACAAGGATTTTCAAAAAATCACAATACTGCATTCTAGTTGTTCACAGACGAGGCCATGTTTACAACAGACTATTTTGAACATCACAAACAGCCATGTATGGAATGACGTAAACCCACACACACGTATGAGGTGGTACTGTCAACGGTTATGTGACTGAATCCAACATGATTCTTGATAAAGTAAACGAGTTCGTACGTGAAACTTTCTTTCCCACAATTCTTGTAAGATGTTTCGCTGAGAACTCTTCAGATTATGAGATTTCAACATTTGTATTAAGCCTAACTGATGCAAAGGAAACTGTTTTACCTTGAGGGTAGTGTACCTAGGAACACAAAATGTTTCCTGATTGGCGTTTCAATCTAGTGGCCGGCTTTAGAGTCACATGAAGGAATGCTCACCACAGACCACCATCAAGAGTTTCCGGAATTTTATTATGTTTTTATTGAAACATGGGGTTACGTTTTTTGGAGAATTTGTAACAAACGAAGAGGTACAGAACAGAACTGGAATTCAGGGAATTTACGATACAACCTAACCAGAAGAAGTGATTGGTTGACACGACACATTCTGAGGCATCAAAGGATCATCAGTTTGGTAATGGTGGGAAGTATGGAGGGTAAAAATAGTACAAGGAGACCAAGGCTCTAATGGAGGAAGCAGGTTCAAATGGATGTAGGGTTCCGTGGTTATGGTGAGCTGAAGAGATTTGCGCAGGATAGATTGGTGTGGAGAAATGCATCAAACCAGTCTTCAGCCGGCCAGAGTGGCCGAGCGGTTCTAGGCGCTACAGTCTGGAACCACGCACCGCTACGGTCGCAGGTTCGAATCCTGCCTCGGGCATGGATGTGTGTGATGTCCTTAGGTTAGTTAAGTTTAAGTAGTTCTAGGTTCTAGGGGGCTGATGACCTCAGATGATAAGTCCCATAGTGCTCTGAGCCATTTGAACCATTTTGTTAAGTCGCATAGTACACAGAGCCATTTGAAGTATTTGCACTAGTCTTCAGATTAAAGACCACAGAAACATCGAAATATCTGTTGTTATGAAACTCCGCTAGAGAGTAAAAATTTCATTCAGGTGTTGTTATTTTTATAATTATATACCTTAGTCAGAAAAAAAGACCAATAATATAAAATTTGGTGATATAAATATTTGAAAAATTGCCAGCGGAATTGAACATACTCTTTTCTGAATCGAGATAATGTCACGCAGAAGCATATACATGCAGATTTGCTCAACTTTTCTTCCGCACATCACTTTTTTTGAAGCATACGAGAGACGACAATAATATTTCAGTCGTTAAAATTTTTTTCACATACATTTAAACGTAACTTTCCTAAAACGTCTTCTGTCATGGACAATAACACACTTTCACTACCAAAAATTTTTTTCGTTGACCGATTTTGAAAATCGGTGAGGTGAGACGTGTGCCCCATGGGCCTGACAAGGTCCATATTTTCCTGTGAACCTAGGATTTCCATCGTTAAAATCACTCTACGAACAAAAGTTTATCAGGACAGCAAATATGGAAAAACTGTAACAAATCCATACCAAAACATTTACTCTCGCTTCTATGAAAAACATAAAACATCGCACACAAATTTTCAATAACGTTTGAAGATTGTTTGAAATATCCCATACCAATGTTTTCTATGTTCTGTGAAGTTTACTGCGGCATATACGTCCTACCTAGTACGAATTATGTACGTACAATTAGAATTACTTAGGAGTGTAATAATGTTCCAAAATTATTTCTACGACACATAAGAAAAACACATTTAGTTACTTCAAACATTCCTGGAACAGAGGATACGGTGATTTGATCTGTTTTTCGTGAAAGGGACGCACTGTGCCAGCTACAAACAAATGAAGCCACATTACATCACTCATGAGTTTCTATATTTCCTCCCACAAAATTTTTCTTCAAGTTCCAAAAGCTTCTCGCTAGATGGTAAAATAAGACAGATACAGGATATAGAGATCTCGAGGCTCAAAACTTCATATTACCTAAATGGGACGTGTGTCTCCCATAAACCACGAAAGGCTTGACGGTGATGTGTTAAACAGATATTAATGAATCTCCTACGACTATGAACGAGAAGAGGCCTACCACTGTGATTCTGCAGTCGCCCTGGGAAGATACGTTGTGAATGTGGTGCATAATATCATATACGACTGAATATAAATATACACTACTGGCCATTAAAATTGCTACACCAAGAAGAAATGCAGATGATAAACGGGTATTCATTGGACAAATATATTATACTAGAACTGACATGTGATTACATTTTCACGCAATTTAGGTGCATAGATCCTGAGAAATCAGTACCCAGAACAACCACCTCTGGCCGTAATAACGGCCTTGATACGCCTGGGCATTGAGTCAAACAGAGCTTGGATGGCGCGTACAGGTACAGCTGCCCATGAAGCTTCAACACGATACCACAGTTCATCAAGAGTAGTGACTGGCGTATTGTGACGAGCCAGTTGCTCGGCCACCATTGACCAGACGTTTTCAATTGATGAGAGATCTGGAGAATGTGATGGCCGGGGCAGCAGTCGAACATTTTCTTATCCAGAAAGGCCCGTACAGGACCTGCAACATGCGGTCGTCCATTATCCTGCTGAAATGTAGGGTTTCGCTGGGATCGAATGAAGGGCAGAGCCACGGATCGTGACACATCTGACATGTAACGTCCACCGTTCAAAGTGCCGTCAATGCGAACAAGAGGTGACCGAGACGTGTAACCAATGGCACCCCATACCATCACGCCGGGTGATACACCAGTATGGCGATGACGAATACACGCTTCCAATGTGCGTTCACCGCTATGTCGTCAAACACGGTTGCGACCATCATGATGCTGTAAACTGAACCTGGATTCATCCGAAGAAATGGTGTTTTGCTATTCGTGCACCCAGGTTCGTCGTTGAGTACACCATTGCAGGCGCTCCTGTCTGTGGTGCAGCGTCAAGGGTAACCGCAGCCACGGTCTCCGAGCTGATAGTCCATGCTGCTGCAAACGTCGTCGAACTGCTCGTGCAGATGGTTGTTGTCTTGCAAACGCCCTCATCTGTTAACTCAGGGACCGAGACGTGGCTGCACGATCCGTTACAGCCATGCGGATAAGATGCCTGTCATCTCGACTGCTAGTGATAGAAGGCCGTTGGGATCCAGACAAACCGATCTTTATCAAAGTCGGAAACGTGATGGTATGCATTTCTCCTCCTTACACGAAGCATCACAACAACGTTTCACCAGGCAACGCCGGTCAACTGCTGTTTGTGTATGAGAAATCGGTTGGAAACTTTCGTCATGTCAGCACCTTGTAGGTGTCGCCACCGGGGTTAATCATTTGCATATCACAGCACCTTCTTCCTGCCGGTTAAATTTCGCGTCTGTAGCACGTCATCTTCGTGGTGCAGCAATTTTAATGGCCAGTAGTGTACATATTAAAGAACATAATTCAATCTCTTGATTCAAGTTTGCCAGCCGCTGGTGGCCGAGCGGTTCCGGCGCTACAGTCTGGAACCGCGCGACCGCTACGGTCGCAGGTTCGAATCCTGCCTCGGGCATGGATGTGTGTGTTGTCCTTAGGTTAGTTAGGTTTAAGTAGTTCTAAGTTCTAGGGGACTTATGACCGCAGCAGTTGAGTCCCATAGTGCTCAGAGCCATTTGAACCATTTGATTCAAGTTTCATCAAATTCATGAGAAAGAAATTGTTGAATATTTTCGTGGATTCCCTGGAAGAAATTAGTCTAAAATCTTAATGGCTGATTGCGTGTGGTGCCACAACTACAATGGTTTTTGTTTACGGCTATCTGTACTCAGTTGATGAGAAAAATTAACAAATGATAACTGAAGACAGGAGATCTGTAATGGGGGAAATGCCAAAAACGTGATTCTGATATACTGTATCCTATTTTTTTCACCAAAAATCTTTTGATAAAAAACCTTAGCCAATGTTTTTGTTATCTATGGTGAGGTTTATATTACTGCTGTACTTTTTTATTTCCTTCTTCTTACGAATGAAAAATAATAGTTTACACAGAAAAATATAGACTATACTAAATGTCTTACTTCTATCGGCGTAACGTGGTAAGTGCCAGTGAAACAAATATTAAACTTTTCTAGTATTTTATAATTCTCTTCATAAGTACATATCATGTGATTAATTATTTTCAAGCCCTACTTTTACTTTTACATAATACAAAGCAATTTCAGCTGATTTACTCTTCGAAGAACACCGTCTTTTTCCCTTGTAATACGGCAGCATCCTTCTTCCTCTGAGCTGACAAATTGCTTTATATGGTTGTGATGGTAAAACATTAATTACAGTAGTGATAACCTTTACTCTTTTGTTTCCTAGCTTTTCTGTGAACACTGTTTCACCTTTTTTCTTCAGCAGACACAAGAGTTTCGATTCTATGTTTGATAAATACGAAAACATGCATCTGTACAAAGCCACTCTTTCCACCTGTCAACCAATGTCAAGCTGTAGCTTCTCATCTGCTATCATTTGAATCATCATACTGATCACAGCGCCTTATTTTAACATATGTAATGACCATGAGATCCATTAAAATGGAATATTGCTCCGCATCATCTTAGGTGCCACAAAACTTGTTGTAAGGAACGCTTCTCGGTGTAAGGGAAAGAAATGTACAGACCGAAACTTACACATACCACTTACCTGAAACAAACAGTCACACATTCTGTCATCACCCAGACTAAGAAACGAATTCATTAGTAATTCCCTTGCATAACTGCCATAAAATTGTCTTCTATTACATAATAAAGTCGGATGTTAGTAATACATATTTTGCACACACCTCTTCTTTAGGTTCAGTTTTTTCCTCCACCAATACGTTTTCCATATTGATTATCATGTTCTTTTTCTTTTTTTGATCGTGTCAGTGTTTAATTTCATTTCTCTTATAATATACTGTCAAAATTATAACTGTAAACAAGAAACTGAAGGCACAGTCAACACAGCTCAGGAAAAAGGATCAGACTAGAATTTGCATTGTCGTTGTTGTAGGCGACACAGACAATGTAGTGTAAAAGCTTGATGGCATTCAACCCTCAGTAGCATCAGCAGCGGGCATGCACATAATTCTCATGCCATCTGCCCAGCCTTATACTGACCACTATCAATGATCGTGACATTTTTATCCCGTATTTGAGGTTGTTGGTCTTCGAATTTAGGATTGTTTTTTGGATGTAAGTTAATTATTTTTTGATTTTGGCATTTATCTTGTTGGTGTCCAGTCTTCATTACTAAGAAGCTTACTTTTTATATCTTATCACTCACCATTGGGTCATTTTGTTTGATTAATAAATCATCGTATTCTCTGAGCAATTTTCAGTTTCTCTCCTTATGTTTCCAGTATTTTATTGCATTTATTTTACGAATTTTTAATTGATGAAAATGAGTAGTACCAAATTCGGTTTTTATGCCAATCCGCAATACAGAATAACACTGTCTAAGATGTTAACGAAACAGTATACCTTCACTTGTTCTGGATTCTTATTGTTCTCTTTTCATAACACTCGAAACTTTAAAACCTCATGCTATTCCAAATTGGTTTTGTGCATTATTGATATTATGTTTCACAGTTTTGCCTAGAAAACAGATGTTGATGGGGGAGGGAAATGTATTGAAAACTGTACTCTTAACTTAAAGTGATACTATTAGGTAAGGCAGATATTATGGCATTTAAAATGTAGAGTTAATTATACATGGATATTTTATATGAAATAAATTACTATATTTGAAAGTAATGTTTACCCTATCATTGTATTAGCTGATTTATAAATATGCATGTATAAATTTACTGGTGAAATTTAATTTAGAAAAAGAGCAAGTGACACAATACAATTTTACTCATTTTAATGTGAGATGATATATGCTAATTTATTTCCAGTATACCAGCTGTGGCATGTATCATTTGTTTTTATATATATATCACCGCTCTGTATTTTATAAGGACCTCTTAAAGTTAGAACGTGTTCAGTATACAATAATTATACTTTATATAGTTACCATAATACTAAAACAACTTAATTGCTGCAGCTCTACCTGATTATCTGATTGATCTACAATTAATTTCCAGCAGGCATCTTAACTTTTCAGTGACGTCATGGCTGTATTGTTTCTGATACAAAACTACGGTGTGTAATAGGGGGATTTTGTTTTTCGTTAATTTATTATTTCATATAGCAGATGATCCTTTCTGACTGGTTCGCGGTTGTTACGAATTTTTAGGTAAAACTGTACTGTTTCAACATCTGATGCGCTAAAAATACAATTAGTTCTCTGGACATGATAACCTGGTTAATTCCAGTGGTAAGCTATGTGTGGAAAAACTTGATGTGTGTCGTATGTTTCTGGCGTCAATGGTGGGCGAAGGGCATAAGCGAAAAAGAGACCTCAAAATCTCTGCACTGTGAATCCGGATGGACACATCTACTCCGAAGTCGCACCTGCACTGTTAGATTGCGTCAATTGCGAAGATGATTACAGTTTAACGCCGTTGCTGTGACTGACTGAAAATCAGCTACAGCGCTCTTAAATTCTGCTGAAATACTGAAGAATATGTTGTCCTGTTTCGCAACTAAACGTCTTTCTAGACTTGTGTTACTTCTCTATGTCGAATAGCACATCGGACGGTTTTGTGGAGAGACGTTCACAGCAGCGTTTATCACGTTAGCAAAACTTTGGTGATTGTCTAGTGACGTGGAGCCTCATATCCGGTCCATTTGGCTATGACCTGAGTTCTCGCCAACCACCGACAAATAATGCGGGATCACAAAATCGATTGTTACTGACACTTCAGCACTATCCTGGTATGTGCAAGAGTTATGTAGTGGACAAAATGGTTCAAATGGCCCTGAGCACTATGGGACTTAACTTCTGAGGTCATCAGTCCCCTAGAACTTAGAACTACTTAAACCTAACTAACCTAAGACATCACACACATCCATGCCCGAGGCAGGATTCGAACCTGCAACCGTAGCGGTCGCGCGGTTCCAGACTGTAGCGCCTAGAACCGCTCGGCCACTCTGGCCGGCTACAGTGGACAACCAACGTTTGGTGATACATGAGTAGAGATGTACAGCGGACGTGGCTACCTGACAAATACATGGAGGTTTCCAAGTAGTGGGATCCTCTTAGTTTTCTCTGACTTTGTAATAGGAAAACTGGAGGCCAGAAGAATAATAAAATGATACAACGTATTTATATATCATTAGACCGTAGAGACTCGATGTACATCCACTGTAGCAGTACTGCATGAGTTCAGACTGAGGATAAGGAACGTTTGTCAGCAATTTTTCACTTGAACCTAAATGGAAATTGTTTTGCGATTACAATAGTCATGGAAAATATCCATGATTCCTTTAAAACGGAAAACAGTTGCGATGAAGGTCTTTCGAAAGCGTGAAGACCTGAGCGTTATATATCAATAGTGACTTGCATACATTAAAATAGTACCAAAGCCGAGCTCACACTCTCATATGGTACTTACGCATCCCAGCTTCGTTTATCACCCAATCAGATTTTCTCACAGTGACAGTGAAATAGCATTAAACGTAACCCTCCTCTTGCTTGAACGACCATAAAACTTAATTTCTTTCTTGAAAAGACGATAAATGAGATTTTCTCTAAGGAGAACAGTGTTTATTTGTTGTCACATTTATACTCCTTCACGTCCTTCTGCTGTTTAAGCGTCCTAGACGTCAAAATCGCGCAGTAGATTCTTTAATATTAATATGGACGTTTAATTCTCGAGGTCAGGAGTTATGGCTGTAGGTTGTAACACATCTGGCGTTCTCTGTATTTCGTATGTCTCAAATTCCCAGATGTAAGTTGAAAGTACTGAAAATACTTCAGATAAATGAAAATCGGTTGACGGAACCAGCAAGGAGGGAAGCCAGTCTAGCAGCAGAACAATGAAACTGTCTCACACCCTTCTCAGGTGGAGAAGGTTGTAGGCCGAAATGAATCTCACAAAATCTCTACCTTTGCGATCTGTTGACACACTTGAATGACGCCATAACGGAGCTACGTACAGTAGTATATGGTCCTTTTTGTATTTCCATCTACTGTGGCCATTTAAAAAAAAACAGCTCTTAAGTAAAGCTAGGAATATTAATTTAGCCCTTGTTCTGTAACTTATGGCGTCTACTGAAGCTGCTTCAGCGGTGCATGTCCAACTGCTGCAAATTTCAATGCAAGACTTGGCAGCCACTAAGTAATGAGTAAAGCTATTGTTCGCTGTCTTGATCATGATTTATTCACAGATACTGCAGTGTTCGACAAGAGCAATAGCTCTCGCGGTGTCGTAGCGCCTTCTTAGAAGCCATGCACGGCATGTCGCAGAACACACCTTCAACCGCTGCGAGTGTGGAAAGCGGCTGCCAACGTTTATTCATTGTAGTCTCCGCGACCTTCAGCGTAGTCACCATGATGTCCTTGTCCTAGAGAAAAAAAAAATCGGTATCCCGGCTGCACCGTGCCCTCTTCTTATGTGCGCTGGCGTACAAACGTGGCTACATATCAGCCACAGTACACTATACCTCCACGAAAAGCGCAAAAATACGTCTGGTTACATCTGCATTACCTACAGGCAATTTAAAGTTTGGCCACTTTGCGCCATAGTAATCCTTGCTATGTTTTGCAGTATAGTCCTCCAGGAAAATTACTATCCTAATCCACGGAAAACCAGTATTCTGATCCTCCTTAAATGCAACAATTTTTCGTGTGAAACCCTCTCTTACAACCTCATCCCCCGAACGACTGAATATTTGAGTGCAGGTATTACCTACGGGAAAAAATAATAATTCTGTATCTGAACTGTCTGTTCAGGTGCAGCAGAAGAATAAGGATTCCGTAACTGAACTCTCCTCCACCCCCCCCCCCCCCTCTCCACTCTGGCATGAAACGTAAAACATAGACCTAGCTGGAATGGGGTGGCCTGAATACCTCAAACACACAGATAGCCGCACAATTGGTGTAACTATTTCAGAGGGGTCTCTATGGAGAGGACAGAGAAACATATGGTTCCTGAAGAGTGGCAGTAGCCTGTACAGTAATTTCAGTGTCAACAGTCTGGCCGGCCGAGGTGGCCGAGCGGTTCTAGGCGCTCAGTCCGGAACCGCGCAACTGCTACGGTCGCAGGTTCGATATTGCCTCGGGCATGGATGTGTGTGATGTCCTTAAATTAGTTAGGTAGTTCTAAGTTCTAGGGGACTGATGACCTCAGATGTTAGGTCCCATAGTGCTCAGAGCAATTTGAAGCATTACCATTTTTGAACAGTTTGGAAGACTGATCGACTGGGCTTGGTACCATTAGTCAGTATGGCTGTGCTATGTTGGTACTATGAACGATTGAAAATAATGCTTCTTATAAAATAACTACTTTCAATTTTCAGTTGTATTAGTACCCTATTTCGCGAACCAGTCATTGCTGAAGTGATTCAGAGGTAGTATTCTGTCTCAAGAATCCACTGCAAACAGTTGCTTAGTTAGTGTACTCTTTTAAGCTCACGGGAAGTCATGTGACTGGTTTCAGCTCAGGAATCCCATAACAGCTCTACTCGCCGATCGAGGAACACTGGGTTATTGCTTCAATAAGGACTGTCGTATGCCGGTCGCTTCCGAGGTGAGTTGAACGGAGACAGTTGTTCCTTTTGCTGGTTGGTGAGGTTACTTATATAGTTATGGTTATCCATTGGTGTTGCCTATGAGTTTGTTAAGTATTCTTGTGGTATTTGCATCTCGAGGAGAAATTTTCACTTATTTACAGAGCGAAGCTGGAATGGAAGCCGCGAGTGAAATTAAGCTGGAAGCATCGTTGCTAAGTCTTTTTCTTATGGGGCCAGTAGTCAAGAGGCTTGCTATAGAATACGAATTCAATCATTTAATCCTAGGAATATTCCAGTCAGTTCATTCATCTTTCATTCAATTTGTCTTACTAAAAGTGTTATAACGCATATAGAATTTGGTTCATATCATGTTTACAGATGTGGTCTGTTTGCCACGCGTGCTATTAAGTGGTCATTTGTTACTCTGTTCACTTAATTTTTCGGTTGGTTATACGACTTGGAACTCAATTCTTTTTTCTCATTTAAACTACCCTGGTGTCTGAGTTGATACTAAGCGCATTCACATTGTTTTGACTCTGCAGCCTTTACATGACTGAGCGTTGGGAAATGCAACCTTGTCTCCGGTAACTGATGCAATTGCTGATATTCATATAGCAAATCAAACCACAGATAGCGTATCCTGTTCTAAAAATTAAATGTTCCCGTTCTGTTGGTTGCATTTTCCAGCATATAAGGTAGGTCGTCACTTGGAGAGACGCTGTAAGTGATTCTGCAGAAGCGCTTGTCTTCAATGTTATAAACTGGGTTAACACCGCTAATGCACTGCAGTTAATAACAGCTCGGAATGCTAACACGATTCGCTATTACTGGAATATTTAAAAATGATTTACAGTTTCACTTGTATTTCATCTATTGATGCTATGCCCATTATTTTTACGTTACGTGATTAACTTAAGTGCCATCATTGATGATGGTACAGTCAGAGTATGTTTGTCTGTTAATTATATGTATCATTACTTGTTCTATTACAAGCCATAGTTTTTTCAAAATAGGGCATGTTGAGTTTTACTTCTAATAGTAAACCAAATTTGAAAAAGAACAGACAGCATACAAGTTGTCAAATTTCCTGAAGACATACAGATATACTGCCTAGTTTAATGATAACGGTATCCTCATCGGTAAAAGATTCCGGAAGCCAAATAGTCTGACCACGCTCTATGTCTCCAGTCAGTAACTGTTCTAATACGGTGTATTTGCCCACTGAACACAGACAACTTCATTGGCTCTTTTTGCACTTTATATTTTACCAACGTTTATCGACTATGCACTCTATCATAATGTGAAGATCGTAACGGATGAATAACGGCCTGTACGCAAAATACCACAATATATCTTCAGTTTTTTTCATAAATTTTGTGAAATGATTTTGTTTGTGTTGGTTTTATGTGACAAATTTACTAACTACATTTGTTTAATGTTGTACTGAATAATATAAACTGAAAGAACTGATGTATAGTTTCACCCAACTGGTAGCAATAGTATAATATCTATGAAGGTGAATTACTGATGACGTAGAGCACACCAAAACTGTTTGCGTACGCCGCTGTGTAAAAGAGAAAGAACAAGAGAGAACAGTAGTATGGCGATAAATGCTTAACTGTTAGTTCAAAAGGTCGTAGTTGAAACACAGAACTGTGAGAATGTTTCATTCTTTTATTACAGGAGTTATACGTGGACTCGGTAAAATACTGAGCAATGCTATATATTTTGTGGATAAATTGTTGTTTACGTGTGCAAAGCCGAATGTTGTATATTATCACAAGTATGGGGCTTAATAGCGGACTGAGGTGAGAAAAAGACTACAGCAGAGCTTAAGGAATGAGTTTTCTGCTCTAAATATCGTTTTCCAGCCTCTTATTAACATTTTAGTTCACATGCATCTAGAGGAGTTGAAAAGCTCGTATTTTTTGTAGCAAGAGGAATGGCCTGATCTTATTACTTGAACTAAAGCACTTGTAGCCAAATACGAAAGTGTTTCACATATGAGCTGTAATACGTATATTCGAACACAGACATGAAAAGACAAGATCTAAACTTTACAATATTTTTTTGCGTTTCAATCTGATAAAACTGGGTGAAACTTGTGAGTTGTTCACTTGCGATAGTAAGTGGATATAATTACTCATAGTTGTTTGTTTATGAACTCAACCTATTCACCAACACGAACTTAGTGCTTGCAACTGAAGACAATTAATTGTTTGTATATTGAAACTACAATAAGTACTGCGTCACAGTACTCGTGAGCAGTGTGAACTTTACTGAGTAAATGTTATTTACAATGTAAAGAAAGGTTTCAAATACTAAATTCTTCTGTTATACAGATATAAAGTTATACAGGTACAACACACATAAAAGTCAGAATAATGAATTTTTTTTATCTGCTATGCATTTATCCTCCTTAGTAAATTCAGAAAATTGTTTTTGTTATTTCAGTGCTCAAACAGTAAAACTAATTAAGCACAGTTGATGGTAAAGCGTGTGAGCTAAATTAGTGCACAATTTAAGAGCGATATGAAAATACGTTAGCTGTTTAGGGTGTTATTACTGACAGAGGTCATCTCAGACAACTAGTTAAAAACCTGCAGTACTATTCTATCAATATAAACAGTAGATAAAGCTCATACAACTTACAGCCAGGAAGATTGATCTGTTTAATTCATATAGTGATCATTGAAATGCCAATACTGTCAAAGTTAGAGTATAGGTCAGTCTGGTACTGAAGTTCAGTTACTATTACACAGTGTAGGTTGAAACATTCGCAGACAACATTTGGAGATTAAACTATTGTAGCCCCACAAAATTTGTTTATCAGAAATATGTAGCTACTGGTATAGATGAGTGCTTAGTGATAGGTTCTGAAAGTAAAACAATCTATTTTGTTTTGTATACTATTAAGGTTCTGTTTAATCACAGTCACGTAAGGTTCCCATACAGTTCATTATACGCCTTAGCTACAATGCACAGAGTTCATGCTTGTTTAGAAGGTTTTAGAACTCATTTCCAAATATAAATTTATATTCTTTAAACAGATTCTGATTGAGTTAGACTTTAGAAACCAAAGAAAACACATAGGTTTCTCAGCTTCACTGGAATGTATGTGGAACATGTAGTGGTAAGTATAATGTCTTACCTCTGCTGGATGTATTTGAACTGCACTGCCCGTAATGTGGAATTTGGAGAAGAACACCAAAAAGTAGGTAGGAAGTTTTAAGTGTGTGAGGTCCTTGGATTCCGAGTGCCTAAATTAGGCCACTGTCTCGGCACAATTTAAAGTATTTACGTAGTTAGCTAGATAGATGTTGTGTGCAAGGATGGACTAAAATGGCGCTCGTGTGTTTTATTATCTCAAAACTAATAACAAATAATTCTGTAAAAATACTCCAGTTTGCAAATGCTTCGCTAAGAAAGGCACACTACTTTGCTGAGTTAGTTACTGATAAGAAAACAACAAAAATTTTGTTGTTAATTATGTAGTAAGTAAGGCCGATTACAGATTCAGTGTCGATAATAGAGCGAATTACTGCTGTCAGTGACGAAGGTAATAGTGTCATAATAAGAGACAGAAAGTATTAGGCCGTATGTATTTTATTATAGTATCGAAATTTTACACACTTATCATTACGACCACCTATCTAATAACCAGTATGTCCACTTTTGGCACGGATTACAGCAGCGACGCGTCGTGGCATGTCCAGAGTGATTCCTTGGTAGGCCGCTGCAAGGAACTGGCACTACATCTGCACACACAAGTTACCTAAGTACGGTAAATTCTGGGGAGGGGGCCGATGAGTTCTAACGCCACGTTCAGCCACATGCCAGATGTGTCCGATTCGTTTCAAATCTGTCGAGTTGGGGGACCAGCACATTAACTAAAACTCGCCATTGTGTTCCTCTAACCACTCATTCACACTCCTGGCTTTGTGAGATGTTGCATTATCTTTCTGAAAAATGCCACTGCCGTCGGGAAATATTATCGTCATGGAAGGCTGTACATGATCTGCAACCAGAAAACGATACTCCTTGGACGTCATGCCGTCTTGCACGATTCCACTGGTCCCATGGATGCCCACATGAATGTTCCCCAGGGCATAATGGAGCCGCCGACAGCTTGTCTCAGTCACACAGTCCAGGTTTCAAGAAGCTGTTCCCCTGGAAGACGAAATATTCGCACCCTCCCATCGGCATTATGAAGAAAATATCGGGATTAGCCACACTGTGCAACGCTCTGTCACTACGGCAACGTCCAGTGCCGACGGTTACGTGCCGATTTCAGTTGTAGTTGCCGATGTCGTGGTGTTAACATTGGCACATCCATGGGTCGTCGGCTGTGGAGACCCAGCATTGGAAGTGCTCGGTGTACTGTGTGTTCAGACACACCTGTACTCTGCCCAGCATTAAAGTTCAGCCACTGTTCACCGCCTATCCTGTTTTACCAGAGTGCCCAGCCTACGACGTCCGACATCTGTAATGAGGGGTGGCCGCCCAACCCCACGACGTCTGGACATGGTTTCACCTTCGTTTCACCACTTACTGAAGACACTCCTGGAAGACTCGACAAGTCGTGTCAATTCCGATATGGCTGTGTCGAGTCTTCGGACTATCACAATCTGCCCTCTGTAAAACTCAGATGGATTGTGCACCTTCCCCATTCTACACACCGACAGTACGCCCACTAACACTACATGTATAGTCCATTTATCTGAATGGCAGTCATTCCTCACCAGATGACGCTGCTGTCGCCTGGACGGGTCTATATCGATATCGGGTCGGTGGTCATAATGTTCTGGTTGGTTAGTTTATACGAAAATAAGCATTGATCATTTACAGATGTCTTCAGAATATTCGGGAAAAAGATAGAAAAGACAGGGCCGTTACAGACTGAAAATAATAACTGTTTTTAATGGATTTACCTGATTTTTACTTAAATACTAGAATATGGTTGGTCTCTTTCGTTCGGTATAGTCTGAGAAATGTGCATATGTGCCATAATGTGGTACTGGAACACGACGAACGAACGTTTTTCCGATTGCATAATGCACATCCAAGCTCAACATTGCCATCCATCGACGAATGACCACCAACAGTGTTTAACAGAAATCTGGATGCCACTTGTTTCATGTTAAGTAACTGAAATATCAGTAAATTAATTTATAGTGAAACCTGAAACACACGATTTAATGAATTAAGGTAGAAAAGAACAGAACTGAAAAATAATAGCAATTCTGCCTGAACAGTCAAAAATCTTTGAACAGATCTGCCCATGGTAAAGTGGAACATGGATCGAGACCGTTAACCAGGACGGAAATTACAGTGGAGTAGTTGAGTTAAGATGTTGCGTACATATTTAATTTCTATACGATCTTTCCGTCAACTCTGCAGAACTTTGTGGTATGCAATCCAAGCACATGGAGATGGCAGATGCCAGGTGAGTCACCTTGTTGTGACAGCACTACTGGGGTCTTAGCGGCGTTTCTTTCATAAAGCATGTTCTACATCGGATCAAGAACTCAACAACCTGTTTCCAACATTGGTTAACACCCTTGTAGATTGTGCTAGATACATTCGAGGTGGAAGAAGTACCTAATCACGATATTTCTTAAGGAATAACTGAATGTATGTATCCAAAACAGACATTTATTTATTTGGTAGAAATTCGGAGACTATCTCTGTCAATGCCATTGGTATTGGGGTATTTTTTCCTTTTCCCCAGTATGTAGCGGTGTAGTGGCAGTCGCTGAGCTGAGAGGACACGGCTGAAGCTTAACAGTTTGTCAAATACACAGCTGTGACATGATGTCAAACAGACAGTATTTTAATTTAGTCTCTGTTTTTCACGTACTTCTGCGAAGAAGTGAATTGTACCAATGTTTTTCACTGTGTAAACTAGTGTTTACTAACTTACCTAAGTTTTATTGCGAAAATTTTAGTTCCTTAGCTTTGTATGAGGCGACTTTCTCAGGTAGTATAGACTAGATACATCTTAGCAGCATAGCTTAGAATGATCCGAGCGACGCTTTGGGCAACTACTACATTGCTTGCGATATAGACAAGAACTGGTTAATGGCAGGTAGGCACAGCTCCTGTTATGTATGGACCCAGGAGAAAATGACCACTGTCCGTAAAGTGCTGGAAGCTGTGTTGGCCACGGTCGACAGGCTTTAGGCTGCTGCCCTGGTTCGTGGTGGTGTTGTGGCACCTGAGACGAATGCTTTGGCACCTCCGGAGTCCATAGCGCGGCCTGGGATCCCTGCTGCGGCTGCACCTTCCGATTTGTACGTGCCTACCGGTCAACGTTTGCTTGATAGGTATTGCCGAACAGCAGGGGGCGGGGGGGAGGGGTTGTGAACTCGGTGCGAAGGCGAAAGTGGGGCCACCAGATGACGACTGACCCTTTACGCATCAAAAACAGGTCTGAGGTATTGTCCATTACTGAAAGTACATTTGTGACATCACAGGATGCCTCGCCTTTCGAGATCGGGGCCGGCCTTCCCGAGAGGGCCAGACGAGAGCAGTGAGTGGGATTACTTGTCAGTAGGAGCTCCTATGGTTGGCGGGATATGGATCCTCTGGATCCTCTCAGGGAATTAGCGGGAAGGTCGGGAAAGAAGGCCAGTGTCTACTCTGTCCGGTTGCTGGTGGAGGGGGGCTCCCATTTCTGCCATCAGCGATTGTGCCTACTGGCTGCATATGGCTGCAAATCATGGCTCATGTTGCCACAAATGTTCAGAGGCCATTGTTGATCCCTAATGGGGGGTGATGGGTGCAGAGGTGGCCATTTTGTGAAGACAGATAGCTTCGCTCGCAGGACAGTAGCAAAGCTGTCGTTTGGTACACATCGTTTTCAGAATCGATCGTGGTCCTCTGGTTTAGAGCCGAGTGGAAGGCCTTTACCGGAGGCGCAGAGGATCTTGGAAGCGGATAGCTCGAGTTCCACTATCGAATGTGGAAATATAGCTCCCCTCCCCACCTTAATGTATTAGACGTGAAATCCACGCAGGAAGCTTTCGCCACGGCAGATCAAAGAAGGAAAATGTTAATATCATATTGATTCAGTGCAGAGTTTCTACGGTTAGGCCTCTTAACTAATTTCGCTTATAAAAGGTGACATTGTCAATATAGCACATAGTACTAGGGCAGCAAGCTGACTGAAACCAGGTCCAAAAGCAATGAAATTCTAATTCCCGAATGTAATGTATATCACAAAGCTTTGTTGAACGCTGATGGTGGAGGCATGTTTATAGCAACTTAAAAAAATACGTAACATCTAGTGAGCCTAGATTCAGAAATCGAAATACTTTGGGTCAAGATAAGTGTTAAAGGATCAAACATGCTCATTTGATCTTTTATAGACCCCAATCCTCAGCAGCAGTAATTTTGGAACGTCCGAGTGGAAACATGGGGAATATGTCGCGTAAATTTCCTGGTCATGTTACAATTTTAGGTGGAGATTTTAACTTACAAGCTATAAACTGGGACACTCATACGATTATGGCGGGCTGTAGCAACAGAGAATCGAGTGAACGTTACCTAGAGGAGTTCATCAGAGAACCGACTAGTGAAGGTAACATCTTAGACTTGCTGGTGACAAACAAACCCGAACCTTACGACTCATTTTGCGTAGGCCACGGAATCAGTGATCATAAGGCAGTTAAAATATCAATGAATACGGTTGTAAGTAGAAATATGAAGAACGGTGGGAACATATTTCTGTTTAACAAGAGCAACAAGAGACAAATTGCAGATTACCTAACAGGTCAACATGAAAATTTGAACTCAAGCACTAACAATGTTGAGCATCCGAGTAAAGTTGTAAGGGATGAAAAAGACCCACCGTGGCTCGACAACCGGCTTAAAGAGCTACTACGAAAGAAAAGAGAGCTTCATTGCAAATTTAAACGTGTCCACATCCCCACAGGCAAACAAAAATTAAAAGAAGCCAAAATTCACATAAGGAGAGCTATACATAGAGCATTCAAAGAATTCGAAAGTAAAATTCTGTCTACGAACTTGACAGAAAATCCTAAGAAGTTTGGTCATATGTTAAATCAGTAAACGGATCGAAGCCATCTATCCGGACACATATCGAAGTAAGTGACCAAAGGATAGAAAAACAACTGAAATTGCTAAACAGAAGAAAAGTTGCTAGACCTGATTGGATTCTAGTACGATTCTGCATGGATTATGCGAAAGAACTTGTTCCTCTTATAGCAGTGTACTTCTGGTCCCTGGAAGACTGGAGCGTTCCTAATTACGGGAAAAAAGAACGGGTAAATTTCTGTTTTCAAGGAGAGTCTACGAACAGAAGCACAAAACTATAGGAATTGATATCTCAATTCGGTCTGTTGCCTAGTTTTAGAAAACGTTTTATGATCGTGTATTACGACGTTTCTGGAGACCGAAAATGTCCTCTGTAGGAATCAATGTGGGTTCCGAAAGCAACGATGTGAGAAACCCAGGTGACCCAGAAAACAGTAGATACAGTGGCACTGTTGCTTAATGAACAAAATACGAGCGTACGGAATATCAGATCAACTGTGTGATTGGTCTGAAGAGTTTCATATAACGTACAGCATGTCATTCTGAATTCACAAGTAAAAGTAACTTACGGCGTACCCCAGAGGAGTGTTATAGTGCCATTACTTTTCACAATATGTATAAACCACTTTGTAGATAATGCCGGGAAGTGTCATTAGGCTTTTCGTGGATGATGCCGTTGTATACAGAGGAGTCGTAACCCTAGAAAATTGTAGCGAAATGCAGGAAGACTTGCAGAGGATCAACGTTTGGCGCAGGGAGTGGTAATTGACCCTCATCTTAATCAAATGTAACGTATTGTGAATTCAAAGTCTGAAAGATCTTTTATTATATGATTCCACGAGTGAAGAAAGATCACTGGAAGCAGGTACTTCCACAAAATATTCTGGAATGTGTGTACGGAGTGATATGAAGCAGAACATCCACATAAAATTAATCTTGGTTAAGGCAAATGACAGACTGAGATTCATTGTGAGAATCCTCAGCAAAAGTACACCATCAACAAAGGAAGTAGTTTACAAAACACTCGTTCCACGAGCACTTCAACATTACTAATCAATCTAGGATCCGCACCAGACAGGACTGATAGAGGAAACAGAGAATATTCAAAAAAGAACATCACATTTCGTTACAGGTTAATTTAGTAAACGCGAAGCATCATGGAGATGCACAGTCAACTTCAGTGGCAGATGGTGCAAGAGATGCATTCTGCATCACGGTATGGTCTACTACTAAAATTCCGGTGGTGTGCGTTCCTAGAAGAGACATATCTCTCAAAAAGACCATGATTATTAAATCAGAGACCCTATTCCTCAGGAAAGCTTACCAGCTACTTTCCTTCCCACGAAAAATACGCGAACAGGAGAAGGGGGAAGTGACAATGCTACACGCCACGCACCGTAAGACGACTTGCGGAGTTAGATGTCGACGTTGATGTGTGGACTACTACCGTCTGAAGATCGTTGGCATAAGTCAAAGTCAGCTGACAAGAACACTTCATGTCCGTTATCTTCGTTAGGTATTCTCATCTGCACATAGCACAAGAAACAAGATGGATCATCCCACAAGCAATGCGTTTCTACAGAGGGCATGGCTTCAAACTCCAGTGTTTCTTTACAAAATAAAATAGACGTCCAGGTGTATCAATTTGCTCGTTCCACGACACACTGACGCGAATTGTGAGGTCAAGTCTAGGGCATTGCTGCACAGTCTGGTAAACTCAACATCCATTGTTGTCCAAATACTGGTCATAAGAACTGCCGTGACCACGAAGACTCAACCGGCTACGTCCTTGTCAAACATTATTGTTCACTGGCCGACTATTGTGGCCATTATCCCTTAAAACAGTACAGAATTCATGGGACATAAATCATTGTAGGTTTATTCTATTTGGTGACTAGAGAGCAGTGACTTTTCGGTGAAATTGAGAATACAGCCAGTTGGTATTTGCATCCACACTAATCTTTTGGCTTACAATTCAGCCGTTTTCCGATCGAGCGGAAATGCTCTTGCTCCTTTCCATCATATCTAAATAAAAGTTTTACATTAACTCGTAACCAATAGCCTCTGACTAACATGCTGTAAGCCTGTCACTAGAATTATAGGGATTAAAATTACATTTGGCTGAATTCCCAAAATTTCATCCGGAAAACTTCGGGACACAAACTCAGTTACTGCTATTAATGTACTGTCTGTGTAGAGAAATTCTGCGCAAATAAACAAGATTTTGTAGGCATTTATTCGAAACAGGGAATCAGAATCTTGCCCTTGATTCTGATATGGATTTCTCACATCATAAGGTACGTTACTTGTGGTGCAATGCTGGCAGACAATACACTGGGGTGCTAGAAGTCATGGAATACCGACATGCACGATTACAGATGGCAATAGTATCGCGTACACAAGGAATAAAAGGACAGCACACCGGCGGAGGTGCTATTTGTGCTCCGTGAGTCATGCGAAAGGGTTTCCGACGTGATTATGGCCGCACGGCGGGAATGAACAGATTTTGAAAGCGAAATAGTAGTTGTACCTAGACGCATGGGACATTCCATTTCGGAAATCTTTAGGGGACTCAATATTCCGAGATCCAAAGTGTCAAGAATGTGTCGATGATACCTAATTTCTGGCATTCTCTCTCACCGCAATCAATGCAGTGACCGCCGGCCTTCACTTAACGTGAAAGGGCAGCAGCGTTTGAGTACAGTTGAGAGTACTAGCCGGCCGCGGTGGTCTAGCGGTTCTAGGCGCTCAGTTCGGAACCGCGGGACTGATACGGTCGCAGGTTCGAATCCTGCCTCGGGCATGGATGTGTGTGATGTCCTTAGGTTAGTTAGGTTTAAGTAGTTCTAAGTTCTAGGGGACTGATGACCACATATGTTAAGTCCCATAGTGCTCAGAGCCATTTTTTTTAGAGTACTAACAGAAAAGCAACACTGTGTGAAATAATGGCAGAAATCAGAGCGGGACGTACGATGAACTTATCTACTATGAAAGTGCCTTGAAATTTGGCGTTAATGGACTATGGGAGCATATGATCCATTTGAGTGCCTTCGCTAACAGCACGACATCGCCTGCAGCGTCTCTCCTGGGCTCGTGACGATATCTGTTAGACGTCAGACGACTGAAAAACCCTAGAATGGTCAGATGATGCCCGATTTCTGATGGTAACAGCTGATGGTAGGGGACATCCAACGATCTGTTGAGTCCATGTCAATTAAAGTTGCACTACGCCGGGCAAAATGAGGTCTTACACGATATTAGGAGGTGTTCCATGACGTTTGTCACCTCATTGTAAACACGATGCTCTGTCGTCTGAGGTCACATTTCTACGAAGTTAATGTTTCAGCAGTAATACTTTCATCAAAAAAAGTTTACGGTGAAGGTTTTATGGAAATAGCTTGATATCACGAGTGCAGAAGGCGTTTAAATACCAAGTACATGCATCCGTTACGTTTTCGATATCATGAAGTTAGACTTCCCACTCTTGAAAGATGTATACACGTGTTCTGAGACGTCATATTCGTTGTTTGGCAATCTTTTATTACAAGTATGACTTATCATTGCTGCTTTGGGTCTACGGAAGCGTTCCGTTCCAGGCATCTGCTTTGACTCATGACATCATGATGATGTGGCGTGTGATACCGTATATGGAAAAATATTTTCAGATTGTGGTGTTGAGAAGAGGGCATTTTAAATCATGTGGCACTCTCCTGTGGTAAATATTGATGGCAGAAAAGTTATTGGATGGGTGTTTATTTGCAAAAAGTTGTTGTGTGTGTCCTGATTGTGCGACTTATCCTACAGTGAACAATTACAATAGCATCTTTACAGGGGAGATAAATCACACACCAAGCACAGCACGTAAAAATGAAGAAAGCTCTATGAAAACAGTAATGTGGCTCCTCACCCTAGCAGAAATTGTTTTATGTGGTGCTACTGGGAGGACATTTTATGACTATTGTGACTTGGCAGATAATAATGAATGAGGTAAATGATATTCTAGGACTATATCAACCACGTGTGGCAATACAGATAATTAATGGTGAACGAAGAAGCTGAATATTTTTGGTCCACAAAATAATTGTTCAAGTAATAGTTCATGAGCTCCAACATGCAACTGCATTAACATAAATGGTAAATCAGGGTGTCACTGTTTATAGGGAGTCCAAAAGGCGTGGCCCGATTTTTAAGTATTGGATACGCTACAGTCTAGGGGTGAACCAACATACCTGTCACATTAACCCTAAAAAAATTTAGTCACAACTGCAAATAAATGCAGAGAGGAATTTGGGATGAAAATAAAGTTCACTACTCACAGTATTTTAAATTTTAACAAAACTGAAATTACAAAACCAAAATGACCTTAAATAAAGTAATAATTGCCATAATTGATACTCATTCATCACTGAAATAACGATCTTCTGAGCGAGAGCTTAAATAAAACTGAACACTGTCTCACAGTTGCATAAAAAAATGGAAAAAATGATTAAAGTCCAATTAGCACATATCTAAATTTATACTGCAAGTGCAGATCACACTCAAAATTACTCACAGCGTAAGTTTAAACTTCAGATTAAATCGCCTAAAGTGAAATATTCGAAGTTCACAGGTGGAAAATATTTCAGGGATCACCATCGACATGCAAGAATATCACAAGTCCATGGCTCAATACACAGAAATATTTCCAGTCATTTGAAAGGTCACTTACCACAACCTATAAAAGTACACACTGCCTGTTTGAGACCACAAACCAGACGGCCACATGACCAAACATAGAGTGTCCCTGTGCAAATATGGCTGACACTGTTTATGCCTTAACCTTGACATGAGTCAATCGTGCACACTTCAGTCTTCCAAAGCATATGTAAAAACTATAAATTTTATGTGATATAGACATATCATGTATGAATTTGTTTGTAAATATCCTCAGCTTTTTAGTGCTGTTCTTAGTTTTTCCCTATCTACAAGACCTGGTTCACAAATAGTTATTTTATCCAAGAAAACCCTACTTTGCTTAGTTATATTAGTATAAATATAAACAATGAAATCTATGTACACACATTCATTCCTAGCTATGACTACTTAGTTATTTTGCCACTACTTTCAATATTTTATATTTGATTTACATGAAACTTGAGGTATTTTATGCAAGGAATGTACATTCTAACCTATAATTCAAAGTAAGTAGTAGTTATAAGATCTACTATGACACTCCAACACTGCTCATTGTGTGTTGTGTGACCTATCTGTAGCCACTTTGTAAAAATGGCTTAACACAGTGCTGAGATATTAACGCTTAAATAAATTTTATATATATATATATATATATATATATATATATATATATATATGTGTGTGTGTGTGTGTGTGTGTGTGTGTGTGTCTGTGTGTGTGTGTGTGTGTGTGTCAGATGGTATATATATTAATTTTGTCCCTGTAACCATCTGACAGCCTTCTATGTTACTAACTGAGTTCAGTTTTTATTACATTTAGTCTTATTTGATATTTCTTTTTTGGACAGTCAATTCAGCCATGGTGGCAATTTCTCTATATTTCTCCCCAATGGCTGTGTTTTCTCCACCACTCGATCAGAGCCTCGTTTTGCCAGGCCTGTGCTCTAAAATTTTCATAGTCAGAGCTTCTGTTAGTCACTGTGCCTCGAAGGATACCGCCATCAATTGATGACACCACGAAATTCAGGCTTCCTAGCTGAGCCTGCACGCCCCAGTGGCTGTCAAGGGCCGCATGTCTTTTTAATGTTTCCCATCACCATTATAAAGATGTAATCACTGGGGAACCGGGTTTGTAAACTCTAGGTACATAATCTGCAACTTCGTTTATTTGACATTAATTTGGTCATCAGTTGAGTAAATGGTTTTGTAGCAATGAAATTTGTATCTGTGTTCGTTAAGTAATGGGTTTGTTCGAAATGGGAGTGTGGGAAGTTTTATGCTTTAACCATTTTGGGTCTTTTTTGTAATTTCGTTTGCAGACTACTTCGTGTTGGGGAACACCTTAATTGGTTTGAAGTGTTTTCGTCTTTGGTGGGCAGAGAGAGGGAGTGAGAGGGGCTATAAGTGGGCATGTTTAATTTGGTTAAGATACTTGATATCAATATTTTATTTGGTGGCATCCTTCTTATGTGTAGTGTTGTGTACACATTTACTGGTGTTTTAAACTTTTAGACTTTGGTTTTTCTCTAGTCTAGAATTTTTTTATTGACGATGTGTTTTGATAGGTAAGCACATTGTTAAGATCTGTTTATTGGCTTTTTGCTTCCTTTTATAAATGTGTTTACATGTATTTGGTGGTTGTCACGTATTCTCTGTTTCCGTAAATTTATGTTACTGATGCAGATCTGCAATCAAATTGCTATTTTTGATTTCATTGTTTTTACAGTTGTCTTGTTGTTGGTGCATATTGAGAATTTCATTTTAACTATATCGATAAGTGTGAAGTATGATATCAATCATACACAGTTAATGACCAGAGTTTCAGATATTATTGTCTTGTGATAAGTAAGAGTTGTATTCATTTGCCGATTCTAGCACAAAGATAATTTTTTTAATTTCTCGATTTAAAATCAAGATTTAAATTTTGGTGTTCCCCTAATTAAAAATATCTAGATAGGAAAATAAAGACGTTAGTTTTGTTATTTCCTCAATTTAAAAATCCACCTGCAAACGAAATTTTCATTCAATTAAAAAATAAAATCTAATAAATTTGTTTCTTCGTAAATAATCTTTCTAAGAATATGTTTCTAAGAACTTATATCCAAATTCAAATTTTCAATTATGTAAAAATAAAATTTTTTATTTGCTTAAAAATTAAAAATCTAAGGAACATTTATATTTATAAATACGTTTTCCCAGAGTGTGTTTATCGATATCCACAAATCAAATTTTCATGTATTTACAAATAAACCTAATTATTTAATTTCTTTTTAGATTCTGTGTATTTACATCCACAAATCAAATTATCAGTTATTTAAAAAATATAAACCTAAAAAATTTTCATCTTATAAATAAGCTTGCTGATACTTTGTCTATCTATATCATCACTTGAAATTTCAAAGGTCCATTTGATCTATATACTTTTTTAAAAGTTAATGATATAATTTTTTCTATATACATAAAAAGCCAAAACAACATGTATTCCAAAGTTGAGTTATTTAACAACTTAAAAAACTTCTTTAAAAAATCAAGGTATGTGTAATACAGATTTATAAAAATTATTGTAAGGAAAATGGGTATTCAAATGGAACTACACCAGATCTCTTGGAATTTACTGAATCTTTAAATATACAAGAAATGAAGAACAGAGAACTAAGATACAAAACTTTAAAGTAACTTGCATCCTAAATTTATAAAGAAAAATTAATTGATCTTATTGTAAATCACCTTGTCAATACTAACAACAATGAATAAAACAAAAGTCTTTAAAAGTGCTTTATAAAATCTGTAAAACAAAAAATTTAAAGAAACATTCCAAACTTAATAAACAACACTTAACCGAAATTATCAAAGAATCTGAGGTAATTATCAATAATAATGATAATGACTTCAATAAAATACCATTAAAGGAATGTCATTACACATGTAAGAGAAAAAATTAAAAAACTATTCTAAGCTTAATAAACAACAATTAATCGACCTTGTTAATGAATTTAAAGGTAATATCAGTATTGAGACTGATTTTCAAAAGCTTCCCATACATAAATAGCAAGAAATTAAAGAAAATAATTATTATAAAAATTTACCAAGTTTCTGTTATCTAGTTGCTGATGCATTTTTTAAAGCCAACTAAACGATTTAGTAGTAAAGCTTCTGCTTTTAAATTCAGAATAAGAACATATGAAATTAAAAGTAATGATAATATTATTGCACCGCAAAAACTTTTTAATCAAATTAAAGAAGAAATAATCACTTAAATTAAGAATATTTTAATGCAAAGTTAATATGAAATTTTGTTGCAACTTGAAAAAAGAAAATGATCCAACACACGAATATCATTTTAAAAAAGTAATAATGTATTGTCTATACAACCAATTTAGATAATTATTATCAAAAATTAACAAATAAACTATTATCTAAAATGGAAGAAGTACAAAGAAAATATTTGGTTGATCTTCATTCTATATATATATATATATATATATATATATATATATATAACTTAGAATTAAATTTTAATCGACAGAATCCAGTTTCTGTTCCTCTTATATCGATTAACCAAAAGAAATTAAAGATAAAAACTATTATTAATGAAAAATACAGATCAAAAATATTTTCTTTATTTAATGAAATCAACTTCATATCCTACAGATCATGATGGACAAATAGTTAGTAAACACCAAAATATTGGAAAACAATTGATTGAAATTTTTGAAAAATAAAAACATTATTTTCCTGTTCAGTTAACAGATAAACCACAATTTTAAAAGAAGACAGTTATTTAACTTAATCTTTATGCTTATAATGAGGAATTTTATTACATTTCTTCTTTACCACAAAAAATTAAACAAGAAAAACGTGTTAATCTTCCTTTAATTAGACACAAAAATAATTCTCATGATTGTTGGATACAAAATATGTGTAGATTATTTAGTTCACAATCAACTAAAAATGAGGATGAAATTAATCCTGCTCTAGTAACCTAAAACACTTTTACTCTCCAGAAAAATAAAGCAACGATTGCAAAGAAGTACAAATGAATATGTCTAAGAGAGATGAAAAATTAATTTTAAAATTATACAAATTTATTACTCATACATTTTCTAATTTATACAGATTTAGAAATTCTTATAAAAATGTAAAATCTTGTCAACTAAATCCTGAAAAAACTTATATTTCTAAATATCGAAAACAATTACCAATTTCATTTAGTTATTATTTCAAATATTCTTGTGGTGATTATAAAAGATATGTTATATGTATACTGGTAAAGATGCATCAAATAATTCATTTAAATGTTACATCAAGTATCTCAAGAAATTTAAAAAAATATGACAAATGTGCCAATGATGAACACAAGTGAAAAATATAAAAATTGTATAAACGTAGAAACTTGTTTTATTTTGGAAACAGATTTTGCTAAAAGAGACAAAGAATGAGACATCATTATCGTTTAACAGGAAAACATCATGGACCTAAGCATGAACATTGTCATCTTACCAATAAAAATCTTTATTTTATTCCACTTTATATTCATGATTTAATAAATACAATGTTTATATGTGTATGATAGATTTAACAATACATAATCAGGTTATTGACATTTTTCCAAATAATTACATAAAAATATTTATTTTAGTAAACACATTGAAGATGGTTTAACATTAAGATTTTTAGATATGTTTAAGTTTACATCTTCAAGTACTGATACATTATTTTCTTATTTTAGAAAATAAAGAGTTAGATAAATAACAAAATATGTTGAAGGTGTACAATTGGATTTAACAATAAGAAAAGGAGTTTATCCTTATAAATATATGGATTTTGCAGAAAAATTACAAGAAACTAAATAACGTAAAAAGAATGTTTTTGTTGGAGACTTAGTGAAGGGGATGTTTCTGATGAAGAATATAATTATACAAATAAAGTTGAAAACAATTTAATAATTATATCGTAGATGAATCTATAGGATTGCATAATAAATCTGCTGTTGTAATATTAACAGATATTTTAAAAATTTTAGATATGCATTTGTTAAATCTCATAAATGGTCTAGGTATTTTAAAGTTCCTAATTTATGTTGGGATTCAGTGTTATAACTGACAAAATCTGATTTACATTTATTAAACCATTATGATAAGTCTTTATTTTCTGAAAAATGAATTTGAGGTAAATTTTATCTAAGTATTGGAACATATGATAAATCAAATAATAAATAAAAGAAATGTTTTGAGCTAGAAAACCAATCAATTTCCAAATTTAGTGTCAATAATTTATATGGCTAGGCTGCATCAAAATTTTTACCATTTAGCGATTTCAGTTGGCTACAACCAAAACGATTTAATTCTGAGAAATATTTAAAATGCCAGATGATAATTAATATGGTTATATTTTAGTAGTTGATTTAAATAATACAAAATAATTACATTTTTTACAGAAAGAGGAAGAAATTAATTGTTAACACCATTGAACAATAAAGGAAAATATGTTTACCTTATAGAAATCCTAAACAATGTCTCAATTTATTTTTACAACAAACGAAAAGTTATAGAATTATATCATCTCAAGAATCACATTCACTAGAAAAGCATATTCATTTGAATTTAGAAAGGAGAACTAAAGCACAAAACGATTTAGATACGGATCTCTATACATAGTTTAAATATTGAGTTCTTTAAAGAAGTATTGGAAATATAAACAAAAGTTATGAAAATAATAACACATCCAAAAAAATTTACAAATACAATTCACAACCACATTATGCACATCTAACTGTATTTTGAGAAAATGTGGTTTCAGGTTACAAGAATTCCTATACGAACATTTCATAACATTTCTATGTGAATTAGTATTCGAGACATTTCAAAAAAGGTATGATTCTCTTTAGTTATGAGACCAAAATTGGTGAAAATATTGGTTTATGTTATATTGTTACACATTCCTTTATTGATGATATGGAACTAGAGATTTTTTTAATTTATGAAATCGTTGTTAAACGAATTTGAATCAAGTGATTATCAAATTTATAGAATTCCACAAAAAAGAAGAATGTCTTACGAAAACTGAAAGATAAAGATTGTGGAAAAATTACATCAGAGCACTTTTGCTACGATCGATAATGTATAGTTATAAAGTTGGTGATAAATAAGAGAAAATACTTAAAGGAATTAAGAAATCTATTGTAATAAGTTGTATTAGTTTTGATGATTATAAAAATTATTATAATAATAAAATAAAACAATAAAGAAAAATGAATATAATTAGATCATTTAATCATGAATTGTATGCAGTTGAATATAATAAGATTGATTTAAGCTCTGATGACTAATAACTTCTATATTACATTATGGAATTAATGTATCACCATATGTTCATTATAAACTTAATCCAAATAAAATAAGAGATGATGACAATGATTTCTTATGATAATTAAGCTATTGCATAACCAAGAAATAAAATATAAAACAAGATAATCAATCAGTTTTTAAATATTTTTTCATGATAATTTTTAATGTTTCCAGATACATTATACAAACAAATTTTCCACAAAACATCCAACATACCTTTCTCTATGCTCTTTATGATTAACATCTATTTGCTCTTTTTTTAAGTATGAACACAGTTATGAATATATTTTGAAAACTTTGATTCCTTTTTTTAATTTAACCACATTTTTTTGCATTCCAGATATTAACAAGTCATTTTACAGGTACATGTTTGTTTTCCCTTTTTTGTTTCTAATACAATCAATACAACCTATTTTTTAAATCGTTTTCTTTTTTTAAAAAAATTTTTATACATAAATATCTTGTTCTTAACTGCACAATGGACTAATCATTTTATTTTTGCTTTCCTTTTATAAATACAATTTATTAAAATTAAAAAATTAAAATGTTTTAAGCGTTATATATATATAAATACAATCGCCTCTACATCTAAACAATAAGTTACTTAATATAACAACTAACAAGTTTTAATTACTACTAAACGAAAAACTACATTATTTATGCAAATCAAGCAGGTGATATGTTAGAGTATAAACCTTCTCAAGATACTCTATAACAACACCTTAAAGAAAAATATGGTAAAACGTATGAGAATAACAATAGTGTTGAGATGTTGGTATTTATAATATTCATCCTCCTAGCAAATTTATTAATGATTGCAGTTTATATTCTTTAATTATTAATTCATAAATGGGTATTGCAGAACATTTTCAATATTTAGTGTATGAAATTGTTTTACCATCAATTTTGAAAACATGGCTAATATTAAATAAAAATTAATGTAAAACAACTCTATGAAGTACAAATAAAATATAAAAAATCTGAAAAAACTAAGGATAATTAAAGTAGAGTAAAAAAATATATTGGTAGAATTGTAGAAATTTTAGGTGAAAGATATGAAAAAATAAATACTTTATTACCATATGTTGTTTCTCAAACAACTGATCGAAATTTAAGAACCTCTTTGGTTATTTTCAGATTATATTATTATAATTATTCTTATTATAATATTCTAACACAATTTAAAGGTGATCAACAACAAATAGATATCATTAGAAACAGACATCCAAATTGTGAAGAAGTTAAGAATTAATTACCAAATTCAGTAGATCTATATTACCAAATGAAAGTAACATAAAAAATTATTTCTTGTCAAAATAATTCCAGTACATTGAATAATTACACAGTGAAACAAGTGTATGATGATGTAACAAATCTAATATTATTGAAAATGCACATTTATTAAATTTAAAATATAATTAAACTTATAACACGCACATTTTACTTTTAAAACAAGTTAACACTAAAGACCACATATTACTTCAACAAAATTTTGTATAACTTTGGTGTTATAATATAAATAACTTATTCCTACATAATTTATTAGCTGTTTTGGTAAATTACTACCAAATGAATCAAAAACATATTTTGAAAGATTATTCTTATAATAAAAAATCGAATGGGTATGAACGTGATACTCCAACTTCCAGATCTTTTTGTTTACCAGGAGCCTCATCTATCATAAAAACTGAATGAAGATATTTAATTTATAATTGTTGAACTAATTGTTCTACGCCAAAATTAAAAAAATGGATTCTTACATTTTTAAATAATTTCTTCGAAGTTTTTCTTTCAACATTTTCCTTCATTTCCATCACGAAATTTCTTCTAATACTTTATGATTTTGTTGTTCATAATAAACTGATTTTGAAACTGAAGCTGGAACACCAGGTAATGAATGACTTGTACGTAACGCAGCAAGAAAAACTGGTAAAAATCCACTTTTGTGTTTTGTTTATTTTTGTTCATTAAATATTCAATACTTTTTGCACAACACAATTTCCAAATGTAATACACATGTTCCACAAGCTTGTTATTCTGTCTATGTGTTTTAATCAGTTAAAGTGAGTCAATAATATTTAATTGTTCATTTTCCACTTTAAATTTATTTGATTTGGATTTAGTTTTTTCAATAGGATACAAAGTATAATCAATTGAAATGTTACACACTTACGCACATTAAAATAATAAAGAATTTTAGAAATGAAATATATGTGCATCTACATATATTCCCACTACTAATTTTCTTTTTCCATGTATTATGTATTGCACACGTAATTATGTATGGGGAAAAATGTAACTGAGGATTCACAATGCAGATTTTTAACACAAGATATTTTAATTGCATAAATGAATAAAAAATTAGAAAATTTAAGCTTTCAAAAATTAAAATGTATGCCCAAACGTTTGGTCAAAGGTATTAAGTTTAGAAATCCGAAATTTTCAAATTTTTAAAAATTTTCAAATTAAAAAATTTGAATTTTTAATTTCAGTTAATTTGTAAATCTTAATTTTTTTCTTTATAAGTGAAAGCAAAACAAATTGAGGCTGAACAACTTTGCTAATAATCTATTAAATGATCTTAACAGTCATAGTAATAGTTGTGCAGAAGTGTTCACTAAATTATCAGAGCTGAAAATAAATAAAGCTTCCAATATTTCAAAAGATGGAATTTTGATAACTAAATATGGTGAAAAAGTTTTATTAGATTTTCATAGCAAATATAATATTAATCTTCCAGATCGTTATACTAAAATCCTTTTTAGAAGAGAATGATAAATTTGATAAATTGCTGGATTTAAATTTTTTATTGAAGACTAAATCAAAATCGTCAGTTCGTATTATTGAATATGCATACATTTTAGAATTTTTCTTTTTTCACTTAGATTTTGAATATTAAATTTTAATTGAATAAATTTAATTTTTAATTAAATGAAGATTTTGTTGTCATATATATAAATCTTTAAATAGCGAAAGCAGCATAACTGAAATCATTGTTTCATACTGAGAAATTTAAATCTGAGAATGTTAAAAAAATATGCTTTTTGCTCTAGAACTGGCGTATGGCGGTTTCTGGTAGGTATTAGTGAGTTAATTTAATTGTATATGTTAAATGTAATTGTTGATACCGGATTTTATTCTTTGTGTCCCTGCAGTACTTGCTGTTTACACGTAGTCACAGTTTAGTAGTAAATGTATTGTGTAGAGGAATTAAGCTCTGGATATTGAATGAATTTGTTAGTACTAACATATGTGTTTATCTCCACCTTTCCCCTGCAGGTAGCACTGTTACATAGTAAGTCGGTACCACTAAATTCGCTTTTGCTAAGACATATACTGAACGTAAGAATAGCAGTAGCCATGAATCAAAGCAGATACCAGGTATAAAATGCTTTGGTACTTCTGCTGCTTCCTCTAATTTAAGGTTTATGATAATAGTTCTTGCATACAGTTTTTGTTATTATAAGTCTTTTTTGGTTTATAATGGATTGATGACATAATTGAAACCCTTACCCAAGACGAAATATTACCCGAAGCCACACTTTACAAAGTGGCTAGCCTACCAACACGAAAACCGGGAAGAGAAATGAAACGAAAAAGATAGCGAACACAACTCTTGTCTGATCTACCACTAAATGATGTTTATAAGCCTGGGGTCATTATTAACAGGAAAGAAACAGTTAATAGTTTCGATAAGAGCTGTGCTATTTGTCAGCTATTTGTTCACACAGTGTGTGTCACATACCTGTTCATTAAACTTCAATGGAAGATGTTACAAGACACACATTCTGAAGCATAGAAAGGTTTACTTCTAAAATTATGTTAATGGATGTTCAAAGATGTGGTATGAAACATATCATCGCTATCCACAAACATGGAGCACCCAGAAGGAAACGAAGAAACGAAACAAAACTTCATGGAGTGAGAAGATATGTGGTGCTGTGTTGTTGATTACAAAATCGAGTCAAAGTTATAAAGATCTCAGCAGTATTAGTCCACTTACCAGTATGACGTTACACCCTCTATGACCTGGATGCATGCAATAAAGGCGTGTTATCGACTCCCAAGGCAAGATTGCCTTAAACTGTTTTAAATGGTCCTTGATATCCTGGATACTGGCAGTTGGATAGAATTGACATCCGAGATGGTCCTACATATGTTCTATCAGGTACATTTCTTGGAGATCTTTCTGGCCACAGGAGTACCTCAATATCATGAAGACAGTTCATAGAGACTCGTGACATGTGTGAACAAACATTCTCCTGTTAGAGAATGGCACCACAATACTTCACATGAGGTTGTAGGCTGTAGTGATGTCTGGTTTCCCCCAGTCAGTATCGGCTGTGACCTGCAGTCATCCTTGTTGGCACCATACACGTTGTTGCCTGGAGTAACACCACTGTGCCTTTCCTAAAAACTAGAAGAATGGGACCTCTGCCCATGTCACCCATGACACCTCCTTAGTCGCCGACGATGGTCATCTGGGGTAGGGCACAACTGCAGTTCATCAGCATTCTGTGCTTCACCTTCACGGCACCACTCCAAACTCAGCCATTTCTGTTGAGGTGTTAACGGCAGCATAGACTTGGAACGGAAACTTCATAGTCCGACTGCACATCGTCTCTGACCTACGCTGCCGGTTGACACAGAATGTTGCAGGTGGTCCATTTCTTGTTCTCGGATGGTAGCCGGAGATATTAATAGGCTACAACGTGCTTGGCGCACATCCTGACGATCCTCCCTTCTCGTGGTCAGACGTGGTCGACAGAAACCTTCACGACAAGTACGCCTGCTCTCACGTTCCCAAGAAGTCCAACAGCGGGCCACTGTCTCGTCCGAATACACCACATTTGTGGGTATTGCAAGATTCGGCCATCCGTCCTAATTGGGACCTACAATGAGGCGCTATCAGACGCTGCCCATTGCTGGTAACGCTCTCTCCTGTCCACACTAGTACGCTGCTTCCCTATGTTCTTCACGGTAATCAATTAACAGCCAACGCTGTTCAAGCACGTTATATATCCTACAAGACCCTGTAACAACACTAAATACGAGCAACACTAATGCACTCTGATAGCCATTCCACATGTCATTGAGAATAGCAGCTCTAACTATTTACACACCCTCCTATTACGTGTACATGTATGTACTCCGACTATGTGTTCTGGGTACCTCACTTTTTGTCAGACAGTAGGTATTAGTACTTTACATGCCATCCACTGCACACCATAGTTTGGTTTACAGCGTACAGATGTGGAAGCAGAAGTACATCTACATCTACGGTAACATCGGAATTCCCCAAACCACCTAACGACGTAAGGAGGAAGATACATAGCGCTACATACTCCCATGCAGTTTACATTCGTAAATGATTCGCGGGAAGAACGATTGTCGATAATATTCTTCTCGTGTCTGCAGTCGGATCATGAAGTCATCCTGGCACAATATTTCCGCACTCCACCATGCCCCTATTTTCATGTCATTATTCTGTTGCACGACCTCGCCATGATTGGATTCAGCTAGTAGCGACTTCTTTACACTCCGAGGAAGGAAAAAAGCGTGTTTTAGTGCCCCAGTAGAGGAAGCTGGAGAAATCGATAAATCGTAACCAAAATCTATTCTGATGTCTGGTTACCGGTAATATTCTCGTGCAACAGCGTACTAACCTGAAGATGGTGATCAGGTGGACCGTGGAAATATTGTGTCAACATGTCTTCATGGTCCAGCTGCAGACCCGAGAAAAATATTATCAGTTACTACGCTGGGAAAGCCTATATTGTCACACCAGGATTGACTGTTGTTACCCTTCTTTAGGACCCCGCATTTCTATAATTTTAGCGTCGGTGTCATTATCCGAGATATGTGGTGTAGGACATAGGATGTTCTGTACTCATTTTGGAAAATGTTCGAGAGGACTTTTTGAGTAGGAATCTTCGCAACGCATATATTTTTTCTCGTTATGTCTCCCACTGCAGTTTGTTTAGCATATGAGCAGCACTATTACGTTGATAATATATGCCATTGTCAAATAGGGCATATCCTCTGAATCTTCAGTAGCTATTCAGCGGATTCAACTAGTAAGATTTCCAGATTGATGATCTATCTTTAAGAATTTATAGAACGAAGGTTTTGTAGACGACCTCTTCCGCTTTCGAATTACTGTTCTTTGGTTTCCTTCTAACAAATACACTAACGGTAAGAAAATCACAACAGCAGGAAGGAGCTGTGCGACATAAACGAAAGTTGCTAGGCGTGTTTCTACATCTGAAAGATATCTTTTCAGACTTTGTACCAGTGGCATAAGAGTGACACTAGTAGGGCCACGGTGAGGAAGCAAATCAAATTTGCTTCAGAGACATGCTGTAACGGTCTTGGGAGTTATTTACCTTTGAGGTGGGACATGGCGAGTTGATGTTAGTCAAGAAAGCATTTAAGGTGACAAATGCGCCATTATCAACATCTCACTGAGTTTGAACGAGAAGCTGAATGTTCTTTCTGCGATATTACAGAAACACTTGGCAAAAATGTTGCCACTTTACACGACAGTTGGCAGAGGTGGTCACGAGAATGTACAGTCGCAAGATGACCAGGCTCCGGGCGGCCACGTGGTATTACCGACAGGGAAGACCATAGTGTTCAGCGTATGGCTCTGGCGCATCGTACTGCATCTGCGGCAGCAATATGAACAGCAGTTTGCACCACAGTGACACGACACATTGTTACAAATCGGCTACTTCAAGGACAAGCCCGAGCCAGACGCCCTGTAGCGTGCTTTCCACTTACACCAAACCACCACCATTTAGCACTTCCGTGGTGTCAAGTGAGAGTTCGTTGGAGGGTACTGTGGTGGTCTGTTGCGTTTCCTAATGAAAGCTGGTTCTGCCTAGGTGCCAGTGATGGTCGTGTGTTATTTAGGAAGAGGCCACTTGAGGGTCTGCAACCAAACTGTGTGCATGCTAGACACTCTGGAACTACACTGGAGTTGTGGTCTGGGACGTGATTTCGTATGACATCAGGAGCACTCTCGTGGTTGTCCCACACACACTGACTCCGAATTTGTACGTCACTTTGGTGATTCGACCTGTTGTGCCACCATTCATACACAGCGTTCGAGGGGGTGTTTTCCAACGGGATAACGCTCGTCCACATGCCTCTGTTGTAACCCAACATGTTCTACAGGGTATCAACATGTTGCCTTGTCCTGCTAGATCACCAGATCTGTCTCAAATCGAGCACATGTGAAATATCATCGGACGACAACTCCAGCGTCATGCACAAACAGCATTAACAGTCCCTGTATTGACCAACCAAGTGCAACCGGCACGGTACTCCATCTCACAAACTGACATTCAGCACCAATACAACACAATGTATTCACGTTTGCGTGCTTGCATTCAACAAATAACTACATTAATTATTTTTTCATGTTGCGATTATTTCCCTCAGCGTATGACTCTGGAATCTACCTTGTCGGTCGCCATATTTCGTTGGTCTTTCCCTATTAAATTATTAGGCCCAGAAACTCGCAGATAGCTAGCGGCTATGATTCACACCAGTGACTGATCACCTGTCGACTACTCAAACGACGTCGGATTTTATCGTCTATTTGCTAGTATTACGTTGATACATTTATGTCAGCTGCTAATCTTTGCTAATCTATGCAAGTTTCTTTATCTTTCACAACAAGCTGTTGATGATGTCACCGTTAACGCTAAATACTTTATTCAGCAGATAATTTACACAATACTCCAAAGCTTTTGCACCTCTCGAGTGACTTATACAGGATTGTCAGTAACAGTCAGGAAAGCTTGTAAGGGTGTTGCAAGGTAGATTGTGCTGAGAAATAATCGTCAAGAAAAATTCGATGCGTTGCACCATTTCAGAGCTAATTATCATTGAAGTTAGCAAGTCAGGCCATTGCGTGCGCAAATTCAAGCGGCCGCCAGAGACAGTGTCGTGAAACGTGTCTCTCATTTGTTTTTCTAAAACTTAACAAGAGACCGATACAAAAATTGGAGATGGGACAGTAGGAACGATCGAACCAAAGCCAAAGGCTGACCAGTCTCGTCCGCTATCAAGCACCCTATGAGAACAACTGACACTATGTGTATCCGACAGGCCATTTGAAATTGCTCTTGCACCGTCCTAATATACTAACTTTATTGCTAATGACCTTGGATATGCCGCAAAGTATTGATTTTTCTTTTCTTTTTAATTTTTTTTTTGTGATAATTATTTCTCAGTACAATCTACCGTGAAACACCCTTACAAGGTTTTAAAACTGTCCCTGACTAACCTGTAGAGTTCGTGGCTCTTTTTTTCTTAATAATATTCAGACTAGAGGAGACAGGAAATAGCTACATTCCGTCGTCTTTGTAATGGAGGTACGGTAAACCTGTATTCTCAGAGCACTTCGACAGAGCGCGATATACCCGATTGTGAATGAAGCAGTACTACTTGTGTGCACTGTTCTGTCTGTCAGCAAGCCTGAAAGGGCTATTTCAAGCTTAAATCAAGTGTACATTGCATGTGATCAGCAACACCAAGTAATGACTCGTACGTACAACTCATGGCTCGTAAGTACCTTGAGGGGAAAGTAAAATAACGTCACTCTGCCCTTTCTCGAAGCAACTAGGGACCGTCATATGCCTCGGCAGTACACAGCGTCACTACAAGAGCAGTGTGGTCTCTAGGAATTCATTACAAGCAAAAGTACAAACTGCCCAGCAGCGAAATAATTGCGCGAGAGGACACACAGGGTGTAACTGGGTCAGTGGAGTCAAGAGTCTCTTCACCGAAGAGTGCCGCATATATCTGACAGTTGATGATCGTTGTATTTGTGTGCAGAGGCAACCATGTAGCGTTACGCATCTGAGGCATGCAGTCACATGGGATCGGTAGGGAGCTAGGTCAGACATATTTTGGGCCAGTGTCAAGTAAAGATGTCGGACGCCTTTATTCATTATTTCGAGTAATTTGACGGGCATACACTATTGGGACAGGCACTCCCAATTTATTGTTAAGCCGTACAGGTAATCTTTCGGCTATATATTCCTCTTTCAAGACGGTAACACGTTATCACAGTCATATTTTGAATTTCTTCCTCCGGAAGGCAGGAATCAGTTGAGTGGAATAGCTTGCGGTATCCACTGACGTTAATCCGACTGAAATTCGCAGGAACCCACACTATGCACTGGATGACCTCAGGAGCACCACCGTCGAAGAGTGGAACAGATCTTAGACGCTACCTTCGCTTCTGCCAATTTCTCTCCACTAAGAACGAAATACCGAGTACTGTTTGATGGAAAGTCTTCGAGCTAACAGTATATCTTTTCGGACAAGGCCGAGCGGTTCTAGGCGCTTCAGTCCGGAACCGCGCTGCTGCTACGGTCACAGGTTCGAATTCTGCCTCGGGCATGGATGTGTGTGATGTACTTAGGTCAAGTTATATTTAAGTAGTTCTAAGTCTAGGGGACTGATCACCTGAGATGTTAAGTCCCATAGTGCTTAGAGCCATTTGAGCCATTTTTTGGACAGTTAGTGATGAGCAGTGTCTATCTAAGCACTGCTTTTCTTTCTTTTTTTTTTGTACTGCATTCAGGAAAGCAATCTGGGTTTAGACACCAGTCTCTTGTCTGCCCACATGTGGTTTTCTACTAAATCCATTCTTAGAGTGAGCCAATCGTGTCAGGCATGCAGGAGAGATTCTCTGATGAAGATGTTGTTTCGTTAGTGGGGCGCTCAACTGCGCGGTCATTAGCGCCCGTACAAAGTCCCAATTTTTTTTACACAGTCCAATTTTTTACACAGCCCAATATTGTCACTGTCACGAATGATGATGATGATGATGAAATGATCAGGACAACACAGACCCCAGTCCCTGGGCAGAAAGAGAAAGTCTGTGAAATTTGTAAAAGGGAAAGAGAAGTATGCATAGGTTGGTGCCTTGAGTTGACACGTGTGTATGCTCGAATGTGTCAGGTGGTGGGCGAAGATAAAAATCCAAGTCTGGTTCAGTTATCGTAGTTTTAATCAGCTGGGAGGTAGCCTTCCGACCATTCTCTCATGTAAAGAGGCAATTTCAATCTGGAAAACGCCATAGTTAAAGTTTCAAGAGATGGATGTCACATAAAACCCTTGTCAAAACTTAGGACTAGGTGCTGTTGTGATCGTGGATAGGATTTAAGAAGAAGGAAAAAGAAGAATCATATCCACGACATGGGAATCATACAGTGGTTCTTGAATCTATGAACAGGGTACGTGGTGTAAAGAAACTCTTTAGCTAAACACTATTTGTGCGTAGGTTGCTGAAGAATACTGCCTATTCAGTTTTCTGGCAAGAAAAACAAACTGCAAATGCAAAATATTATATTTGTTTATCAGGACCCATGGCACCATGCGTGCCAAAGCACCCTGCTGATAGAATGAGTCAGCACATAGTGAAAACAATGCCAATTAGGAAGTTTATAAACAAAGAAACTAAAGAATTAATAAAATATGATGGAAATGTAAGAGGATATATGAATCAGTAACGCACTACAGAAGAAAGTTCTCAGTCACAGTGTAGACCCCCACGTACAGAATGTGCGCGTAAGCCTTTCAGCTTAGATTTGAATACCTGGAGTTTATCACTAAATTAGCTTCTTTTCTGCGAGAAGCCTATTGTAACTGAAACCAGCTCAATAGTGCACACCTGTCTGTACAATGGCCCAAAAACGTGTTATCCACGTGCAAATCGTTTATTTGTGTAGCGTTTATTGAATGAATGTTGCAGTTTTTTCTGAATGAGTCAGAACTGTCACTAACATATACCCTGTTGGAGTAAATCTGCAGAGATGGCAGAATCAGAGTTCCGGCTCACCCAAACAACGGCTTTCACGTAGTTCACGAACTGACATTGAAATCCACATGATCTCCGTTTTCTGATTAAGAATATTCTTGGTGAGTGTACAGAGGTGCCCCAAAATACGATACCACAGGAGACAATTGAGTGAAAGTAAGCGAAATAAACAAACCTTCGTGTTTTCGTTTAAGAGGCAGTGGACACTATTCTTCAGTGAATATAGCAGCATTCAATTTCTGCACAAGATCTTGAAAGTGATAGTCCCGAGAAAGATGTTCATCTATATTCAGTCCTAATAACTTAAAACATTCGATCTTACTAACAGACCTTGGGAGAATAAAATTTCACTTTCACAAGAACTTCGTGCCACAAATTGCATGCACTGAGTTTTCTTGCAGTTAAGTGTTAATTTATTTTTCGGAACGTTACGTATTAATGTTGCCGATTATCCTATTAGCTACATCATTTTCATTATATTCCAAGACTTTCACAATAACACTTACGTCATGCAAAGAGAAAAAAATTGGATCATTTATCATGTTTAGCGGCAGATCATGGACGTATATAAAAAACAGCTACGGTTCCAGAACTGAACCATGTGGCACTCCACTTTACGTGACTCCATTCAGATACAGGTCCATTCTCTGTACTGTATGGATGGAGCGGAGAGAACACGTTCCCAGTAACAAAAGAGATGGAGCGTCGTAATTGACCGACGGAAGCTCCGACGCATCCTGGGCGCTTCCTAAGGCTGGGCGCGCTATGAATCTATTAAAGCGGCACTCGGTATCAGTCATAACAATTTACGCGGGGGCAGCGGCGCTGAACGGCGAGCCATTAGTGGCCCGTGTCGCCCAGTAAAACATTCTGAGTGCCTTTTCAGGTCGGAAATACCGGGAATGATTGCCGGCTCCACAGCCGAGCCAGCGCGATCGACGGCCCCAATTGGGTCCTCCATATTCGTAACAACGCGACCGGCAGTTCCGTGAACTACACTCTCGGACTAATTACGCGCATTTCGGAGCATGACATAACATAACCGCCTGCTTAGCTGCCGGATTGTGAGTGCGTGATATATGCTTCCCAGAAGCGCGGTTATCTTTAATGCCTTGCTCAGCGCAATCAGCGGTGTCGCTGGGGCCGTTGGGTATTTTTTCCTTTTTATTTCTGCCATTCCACAAGATCATAATCTTGTCTTCAAAAAGCGCAGTCGTTATCGGAATATCCGTGAAAAGTATTCGACACAGAAAGCACGAGATATATTTTTGTTAAAATTGCCCAGACCTGTGGCAAAAGAAGTGTGCACTGAAGGTTTTGTATTATGCACTGACAAAGCGAAAGACAAACGGTAGAAGGAAACCGAGAAAGTAAGAAAGACGCGAAGAAATGCAATATCAAAAGGAAATCTTAGATAGAGGCTGATACTGGTGCCATAGATTACCTGAATTAAACTACACGGTGTATAGTCCCAGAACAAATGAATACAAGTTGCGATTTAGTATCTTAAAATATCGTTCTCCTTCATTAGGAGAGTAATGTACTCTTTGGACCACATATGACCTTTGATCATCAGGTTAGCTATACGCAGGGACAGCAGCAAACGCATGATGTCACCAAGCCTCTCCCCTCTCCTAAGCCACGCCCCTTCTTAACCCACGCCCATCCCCTTCCCCCTCTCTATCTAATATCTTGGAAATAGGTCAATCAGACAGCGTCCAAGCCAAACGTGTTGCACATATTTCACTCAGCTAAGGCTACGCTTTTTACCGCCAAATAAACTCGTCCAATCACATTTTTCATTTCTCTCGTAAGATACACCTCTTCCTCTCTTTTTATTTTGCTTGGAAATAGTCTACTTAGAGAGCTTCCTACAGTAAGGATGGTAGGGGCGTCATATAATTCTCATCCACTGTTGATGGCCTCTGCATACATAACATCTGCATGTGATTATCTGCCAGGCATATAATTTGCCTGTCTGCACGTGTCCAAGCCCTTCCAGATGCATTCTCTCAACGCTATTATGTGACATAATGTAGACAGTTGTGCACATGCGCAAAAGAGATGGAAGATTCTGTCTGCCATATGAGTTGAGACAGGCGTCATGCGGATGAATGACAAGAAAATTCCTGAGACCTGTAGCTACCAAAATATTACGGAAGTGTTTTATCACATAACACATCAGCCACATCTTTTCTCTATCTATTAACAGTGTATTACAATTAGATTTTCATGATACATCTACATCCAAAGTGTTACTTTTCATCATCGTAAGAAAGCTATAACATATAGTTTACAACGTCAGTACACTGTACTATCATAAAATTTGGGCTACAATTTCACTTTCACATCTTTTCGACTTACGCAACATACAGCTAACAATCTGAAAAAATTACATTCACAATCAATATTTTACTGCTAAATCAATTTTAAATCTCACTTTTGTTGCGCAAAACGCCGTTGAATAGCCATATCTTCTCGAAAATGGTCCCACAATAATCTGCTCACTTTCTCATCGAATAGAAATCATTTACCATCATTTGTCAGTAACACCAATTTACAATACTATATAATGGAAATCGTAGGTAACTCGGATCGAATTATATTCTTAGCAGTCGATTTATCAATCTCATTTTCTCTTGGAGGCTAATATTCATCTGCTTGTTTCACAACAAGTATTTTTTTCTAAAGTGTGTCTACACGCTTCACGCTACTTGTAAACAAAGTACTCACAAGGTTTAACGCAGCTGAATATGGACAATAATGAAAGGTATAACTCACATTATCATTTGTTAGGTAGAGTCCTGCTGTAATTGGCCATTTGAACCAATAATTATCCTTCTTTGAATCAACATTTAACACGGCATGTTTGTTTGCAGTCACTTTTGGTAATTTTTTTTGTATTCCTACATAAAAGCCAAAGTTTACAAATGTTTGTAACGATCAACCAGAATCACGAACTCGGAAAGTTTGTAGGTTTTCTTTTAATCAGTCTGTAGCATAGGTTAATATCATTCATTCATTGATATCATCAGACAGTGGCAGATGCGTTCTTGCTGTTCATATGCATTTCCTTCACCCATCTGACTTGGGAAGTACATATTTACAGACAAGTAGGAAATTTATCTTAAGCAGGCAACTGTATTCACGTACCCAATTGCTGAAAACTGCAAGACATGCGTCGAGAAAGTGTTTCACACCCTTAAATCCATTATGATTGGCTGTTATGAAGGTGTATATTCGACCGTTAAAAGCACAATCCACAAAAATTCGTTCAAAAGTATCATCACTGATTTTAACACACTTTGCAATTGGTTTATCCATTATTTATAATTAAGGCACTAAGAAACACCGAGCGAGGTGCCGCAGTGGTTAGCACACTGGGCTCGCATTCGGGAGGATGACGGTTAAATCCCGCGTCCAGCCATCCTGTTTTAGGATTTCCGTGATTTTCCTAAATCCCTCCAGGCAAATGCCGGGATGGTTCCTTTGAAAGGGCACGGCCGACTTCCTTTCCCATCCTTCCCTAATCAGATGAGACCGATGACTTCGATGTTTGGTGTCCTCCCGCAAACAACCTAACCTAACCTAACCACTAAGAAACATAAGGGCCCAAAGCACAGGAACAAAGTTTGCAGAAAAATAGGCGGTTTGCTTTAGGCCCTTATGGTCCTCAGCGCCTCAGTTATATACTACTGGCCTCTCTACATGAGTTCCTCTTCTTCACCAGCCGGCCGGTGTGGCTGTGCGGTTCTAGGCATTTCAGTCTGGAACCGCGTGATCGCTACGTTCGCAGGTTCGAATCCTGCCTCGGGCATGGATGTGTGTGATGTCCTTAGGTTAGTTAGGTTTAAGTAGTTCTGAGTTCTAGGGGACTGATGACCTCAGCTGTTAAGTCCCATAGTGCTCGGAGCCATTTGAATCTTCTTCACCAACAGCTTGGAAATGGAGATGTCACAGCATTCTTAAAGTTAACAGTCATGTTTTGTAGCTGCAAGAAGAAGAAGAAGAAGATTGTCTAAAGTTATATGAACAATCTAGTACAAAAAGTGCAAGAATGGTGTCTATTGGTAGTAATATCCTTTACGCTTACAATTTGGAACGGAAGATAGTTATGTGTGATGTAACTGCCCTCATGTTTTCCTCATGATTTCAGCTTTGTTTGAACATGTTTTGACGTCGACATATTTTTTATTCAATAACGAATTTTATGAACAGACTTACTGTGTCGCCATGGGGAGTCCATTGACGCTTTTGGTGGCCATCTTTTTTTTATGGAGGACTTGGAGGAGAAAGCGCTGGAATCTGCAAGCTTGAAGCCTACAGAGTTTTGGACGTATGTTGAAGACACGTTTGTAGTGTGGCCCCATCGTGAAGACAAGTTAAAAGGATTTTTAGATCTTCTGAACTCTATCCACAGACGAATTCAGTTCACGATGGAAACCCAAAAATATGGATGCCTTCCATTTTTGGATGTGCTGGTACGGCGTAAAGATGATGCCACCTTGGGACACGCGGTTTACCGAAAACCGACCCATACAGATTTATATTTACACGCAAATAGCTGCCACCATCCTTCACAGACGATGAGTGTACTCAATGTACACAGAGCGTATGTCATTGCTGACGAGAGCAGTCTGGAGGATGAGATTTTACACATGAGAAGAGCTTTTGAAGCCAACGGGTACTCACAACAGCTGATACATAAGGCACTACAAATGAATCCAACTATGGGTATAAGAAAATTAGAAGAAGACAAGGAAAGTTTTAAATCAATGGCTTTTCTGCCATACGTGGGAAGCCTATCGGCAAAAATAGAACGGAAACTCAGAAAGCACGAAGTGAAAGTGTTTTCTTGCCCTCCACCAAAGTCAGCAGCACTCTTGGGTTCCGTTAAGGATTATTTGTCGCTTCGGAAGCCTGGGGTTTACAAGATCCCCTGTGAGTGCGGCCGTTCATACATCGGACAGACGACACGTACTATCCAGAAGAGATGCACAGAACTCCGCAGGTACACCCGGTTCTTACAACCTAATAAATCTGTGGTGGCCGAGCACTGTGTTGACACTGCGCTCTCTATGGTGTACGATAACACTGAAATTTTAGCCTCGTCTTTATCCTTCTGGGATTCAGTAGTAAAGGAAGCAATTGAAATTCGCTTGGCGACAAATTTAATTGATAGAGATAGCGGCTTCAGCTTGGACAAATCTTGGAATCCGGCAATTTCTGTTATAAAATCACAAAGACGTCGCCATGGTGCAGCTCGCAGTGATACATCGATATCACCGTGTGGATCGACTGCGCAGCCATAGATCTAATGCCATGCATATGCCATACGTCTTTGCCGCTGATTAACGTCTCTGGCGCCTTGTGTATCTGTGGCCGAATGCGCAGTGGTGCGGTCCACGGCTTTAAAAGGTCGGAGCAAGTGCTGGAGCGTCAGTCACCTCGGCTCACTCTGAAGATGGCTGGGCGGTATTCAGCCGAAATACTAGAAGAAGAAGTCAAATTTATGCCGCTGCACGCCCGAAATTTTATGGATCATTTGAGTCATTGTCTGACAATATTATTATTCTAATTAAAGTTCACCTGACACTATTATTCCATCAAACTCCATGTGCGAAACAATCTATCGTTATTAATGCTGAGAAGCGTATTACTACAAAAAACGAAGTCGGAAAGTATTATTCCAAACTAATGAATAGCTGTGTTTTTGGCAAAACTGTGCGGAATGTAATGCATGGTGCCTATAAATAGTAAGCAGCAGCTCACAGCAGTCGGTTCCACCTATGAGACGTCAAAGAAGATTAGCGTACAATAGGAAGAGTTTCAAATCATGTACTCTAATGAACAAAGTGTTTTTCTGTTACTGGAATATCATAAGTTACAATACAGTCCTACAGTAGTAAGGCACAGTTTTTAATTACGATTTAATGTTCCAAAAGGACTCGATTCGAAAACCATTCACAAGTTCATCAACAAATTCCAACGGACAGGCAGCGTGGCCGATGATCTAGCGAGGAACATGTGCCCCATGTAGACTGTGGTTGCCGCGCGGAGTGGCCGCGCCGTTTGAGGCGTCATGTCACGGATTGTGCGGCCCGTCCCTCCGGAGGTTCGAATCCTCCCTCGGGCATGGGTGTGTGTGTGTGTGTGTGTGTGTGTGTGTGTGTGTGTGTGTGTGTGTGTGTGTGTGTCTTTTAGCATGTCAGTTTAAGTAGTGTGTTAAGTCCAGGGACCGATGATCTCAGCAGTTTGGTCCCTTAGACATTCACACATAGACTGCAGTTACGCGGGTTCTGGAATTATTCAGCAGAATCCAAGGAAATCCGTTTGAAGACCTGCAGCAGAGACAAGTTTGAAGCGTTGTAGCTCGCAGAAAATACTGAGACAGAACCTATACAAGTTTCCATTGAAAATCCAAAACCGTGAGGCCATACCTGTACGACAGAGGGCTGACTTTCCCAACTAGATTTTCACGAAGATTGATAATGAACGATTTGATGTTGGCTGCATGCTATTCACAGATTAAGCACACTTATGCCTGAATAGAGTAGTGAATAAACAAATCTGGCGACATTGGGTTCCGAAAATCCCCATTTGTGTGAAGCGAAACCACTGAACCACTGTCGTGGGCTGCGGTATGCAGCAGAAACATTATAGACCACTTTTTCATGAAAGAAACAATCCCTGGCGAACTTTACGTTGCATATTTGGAACAATTTGTTGCCAGACAACTAGCGTTGGAGGATCGACGATGCACCCACCGGTTCATGCAAGATGGGTCAGGCCACGTCGCACCAGACAGGTGCTTCGTTTTGTTGATGAATACAACGGGAATAGTCACTGCGTTACGTTATTGTACATTTCCTGGCGCAGGGATGCTTTGGGCTCCATACTGCTCCGATCTGAGTTCATGTGAGTCCTTTTTGTGGGGCACATTGACAGACATTGTCTAGCAGAACTATCTTACCACGCTGGACGAGCTTGCGTCGACGATGTGTGTGGCATCTGAATTCTTTCTCTTTGAGACACTACAGGACGTGATGGCAAAATTCATTGTTCGTTTGTGACACCTCCATACTGCGAGTGGTGGGCATTTCGAAAAGACTGTGATGTAATTCCAAAGACTGTTTTTAGAGGACGAGTTTAATTATGCACGCTGATACTGTACTAGCTGCACAGCGTACTGCGCCCTCTATTAGCAGCTTTTCGAACTACTTCGAAACTTCTGTATAACCTATATATAAAATTACCGTAGCTTTCACATTAAACACACCTTCTGTTGCACTCGTTTGTCGATCTTAGTTTTCGAGATATTTAGTTTTGCAATCAGGAATCCTTCACAGGACACCCTGTAATAAAAAAGTAGGTACAGAGCTGCTATTATGAACGCAAGACCAAATTTAAAGCACACTGTCCTTACTGTAGGAATTGCTGTTTTAGATATTTCTAAGACGTTTTTTGTAGACTTCCATCGTGGATATGTGTTGAAGAAATTTTAGGCAAAAACATGAAAATGTGTTCACAGACATTGACAGAATAATATATCATGCAACGACCTTTTTACTTACGATGTTATTAAAAGTGCATGATCCTATACATAAGAGGGTTGGAACTTTAATAGTGGCAACTATTTATTTACAGTTCGTACAAAATAGACACGTGTTTCAAAGTTTTACTGACCTTTAAAATACTCACCAGCATTGTGTATGACCCGTTGTCAGCCACGTGGAAGTCGTAGGATACTCTTAGCAGTGCCAGTTGTGTTGACAGTTCAAGCGGCGCGGTCTACTGCCCGACGAATCTGGAGCAGTTCTGAAGCGAATGCCGTGAAGTGTTTCCTTCAGTTTGGAAATCGAGTTAAACTTACGAGGACTTGAGTCAGCGGAGTGCAGTAGGTGGTATAGCACTTAGCAGCCCCATCAGTCAAACAAATCAGTAACAGCTTGCACTATACGTGTTAGAGCATTGTCCTGCAAAATGATGGTCAGGTCCTGCAGAAAGTGTGCTCACTTCTGTTCATTTTTGGAACACAACCTATGACCAGCTTAGAGACAGAAGTGATGACACTTTCTGCAGGACCTGAACATCATTTTGCAGGACAATGCTCAAGCATGTACAGCGCAAGCTGTAGCTGATTTGTTTGACTGATGGGCCTGCTAAGTGCTATACCACCTACTGTACTCCCCTGACTTAAGCACTCGTATATTCAACTTGATTTCTAAACTGAAGGAAACACTTCACTGCATTCGCTTCAGAACTGCTACAAATTCGTCGGACAATAGACCACGCCGCTCGAACTGTGAACACAACTGGCGCTGCTAAGAGTATCCTACGACTTCCACATTTCTGGCAACGGATTATACACAATGGTGGTGACTACTTTGAAGGTCAGTAAAACTTTGAAACACGTATCTATTTTGTAGGATCTGCAAATAAATAGTTGCCACTATTAAAGTTCCAACCCACGTACATAATGTTATTAAAAGTGACGTGCATAGCTAATTTGACACTTAAGGATACCCTGTTACTAACATTTATAACATTCCATGTGTCAGTAAAAAGAAAGTTGGTTTCATGATAGATGAATTATGAGGCGACATTTTTACAGAAGTCATCCGACTGAGAGAAAAAACGTGCACTCTCCAAATTAGAACACGGTGTGTAATGCGTAGAGCGAAAGGCATAATGCTCTCATCAGCTAAGAAATTGATGCTTACCGAGAATGTATGTCAAATAATGTTGCTAAATCGACTGTTGAGTATATAATTCTATCCAAGTTACAAATAATGGCAATTTGAAGCAATGTAACTTGGCGTTATCGGCAAAAGTTGAGAAATGTAGTATAAGTACCTCAGCGTGGTTTCACCTTCAAGAAGACATGACTATACAACCGCTGTGTGCGCAACAGGAGGTGATTTATAATTTTATGTAGCAGCAAAACACTGGTTGTGATCATAATGTTCAGAAATTGTAACCAATGTAATGAACAAGTAGAAATATAATAGTGAAATTTTAGCTCACATTTGATGATAATGAACTGAAACTGTAATCTTTATATAGTAGATACAGAACGTATGTTATAATATGTGTAGCCAAAATTGTAACGTACACGTTACAGATATTACGATAATGAAGGTGTAGCATACTAGATGCAGGTGGTTATCTGAAAATGTAATTTTAACCTTCATGTGATAGACGTACTATGATAATGGAAATGTTTAAGATTTTGACCTACACATCTTCTTGTTTTTCTTTTGATGTATACCTATCATGCTTGTCTGAACCTGCATGGCGGACAGAAAAATGAAGTATATATCGGTTCCAGCATGCAAGGTGGACAATCAAGCAATTACCATTACCACTGGATGAGAAGATACCATGTGCTCTGAGCTATGTCAGGCTATATCAGCATCGACATCGATCTTTGAGCGACCAGGAACAACTCTGTGGCAACGTAATATCTTGCTGTTTTCCCGAGTATGTGTGGCTGAAGTGGACCATCAGCTTTTTCTTTTTTCGTAACGATAAAAGACTTCTCAACTAAACGCGCAATAAACAGCCTACGATCAATCCTTTTGCTGCGAGAATCTTTCCCTGACGTTGTAAGAACTGAATACTGTTCGCGATGTATAGTGAACTTGTGAGTGCACTCAATTAAGATCAGGGAGGTACAGTCAAAACTTTGGTTCATCATATCATGATGGTTAAGTCAGGTCCCAGCTGGCCAGTCTGGCAGTAGCTTCTGTGTTAGTCAATGCTTCAGTCGCAGCCGACTATTATTGATACCAAGGCACAATCTATTCTTATTATCAGACACGCTTTCGTTCAGATGATTTCTCCATTTGCATCTTCCAGCTCAATGCTATCACCATTGGTTTCATATATTGAGCTCTACCCATGTTTACTTCCCGGCGCGTAACAGAGCCCTCAGCAGTAGTTTCTCAAATCCAGACCTCCCGTAGATGTAGTTATCTACATGTGTTCGTTTCGTCAAGGGTTGAAACACCACTGCCTCATATGATGACTGAGTGATTTCAGAGTTTCGAACTGCAAACAAAAACTCCGATTAATATTAATTTATTAAAATTAACATACAGCTTAAATGAAAAATATGTACCTGCTGTCCTTCAGTATGACCGCCATTAATGTTGTTAGCGTTCAATTACTGAGAAGCGAATGTAGACAGTGTCGGTTGGAGTCGTAAACTGAACTACCACCTGCCTCTCTCCTTACTACGCTGATTACTGCCCGCCCTCAGCTGAGGCAGCTACATTTATAATGGTGGCTTTTGCTGTCATTCTTATGATGTCAACTAAGCCACACGTCTGAATAACGCAGTGTCTTTTGAATCAATTTTTTACAGAATATCAAAACTACACTGACGGCCAATTTTAAACAAGATACAGTATATCAAAATAGAATTAGGAGAACATGTCAAATTTCCAGTTCTGTACGAATGCAATCCATATTTATAACGCACTGATTGAACAGGGTTCACATTGGGACAGAAACACTAAAAGCGTACAGAAACGATAATTACTACAAAAATGGCAAAATAAATATTGAATGGAAGGTGGCTGACATTTAGACGTCAAGAAATTGCGTTTGATTAGTAGATTACAAATGATGAATCGGATTTTGTCAGCGAAAATTATCTTGAAAGTAACCGATGCGTTATTGTTAATTTTTAATGCAATATTAGTAATTTAAACATCGTCTTTTTGATGAAAGGAATTACTTTTATCGAGATGGTTTGATCTGGTACCTACGCTGAGACACCTCCTTGCTTCAAAATGTTTCTTAAAAGTGGGTCAAAGAATAAGTTGAGTAATACTGGTGGAATTAGTTAATGGAAGTCATCCTCCATGAAACCTGTTATATCAGGGCCAATAACGGGAGGTTATTACTTACAATAAACGTAAGTAATGCTGGGGATAATTTCTGAAAAGAAAACCAAACGCGAAACTTGAGTCATATGATGAGATCTGATGCAGTATATATACATAAGGACATTAGTATCAAAGGAGACTAATTTGAAGTAGTTTCTACTTGCAGCCGAAAGTCTCAGTTGTGTAGCATCAGAACGAACTTTTGCGATGTGAAAATTCAGGGCCGGCCGTTGTGGCCGAGCGGTTCTAGGCCCTTCAGTCCGGAACCGCGCTGCTGCTACGGTCGGTCCGCATCTCGTGGTCGTGCGGTAGCGTTCTCGCTTCCCACGCCCGGGTTCGATTCCCGGCGGGGTCAGGGATTTTGTCTGCCTCGTGATGACTGGGTGTTGTGTGATGTCCTTAGGTTAGTCAGGTTTAAGTAGTTCTAAGTCTAGGGGACTGATGACCTCAGATGTTAAGTCCCATAGTGCTCAGAGCCATTTTTTGAAAATTCAGGCAATGAGAACAAAGACGCTTCTTTCTGAAGCACTCGATTGGATATACACTCCTGGAAATTGAAATAAGAACACCGTGAATTCATTGTCCCAGGAAGGGGAAACTTTATTGACACATTCCTGGGGTCAGATACATCACATGATCACACTGACAGAACCACAGGCACATAGACACAGGCAACAGAGCATGCACAATGTCGGCACTAGTACAGTGTATATCCAACTTTCGCATCAATGCAGGCTGCTATTCTCCCATGGAGACGATCGTAGAGATGCTGGATGTAGTCCTGTGGAACGGCTTGCCATGCCATTTCCACCTGGCGCCTCAGTTGGACCAGCGTTCGTGCTGGACGTGCAGACCGCGTGAGACGACGCTTCATCCAGTCCCAAACATGCTCAATGGGGGACAGATCCGGAGATCTTGCTGGCCAGGATAGTTGACTTACACCTTCTAGAGCACGTTGGGTGGCACGGGATACATGCGGACGTGCATTGTCCTGTTGGAACAGCAAGTTCCCTTGCCGGTCTAGGAATGGTAGAACGATGGGTTCGATGACGGTTTGGATGTACCGTGCACTATTCAGTGTCCCCTCGACGATCACCAGTGGTGTACGGCCAGTGTAGGAGATCGCTCCCCACACCATGATGCCGGGTGTTGGCCCTGTGTGCCTCGGTCGTATGCAGTCCTGATTGTGGCGCTCACCTGCACGGCGCCAAACACGCATACGACCATCATTGGCACCAAGGCAGAAGCGACTCTCATCGCTGAAGACGACACGTCTCCATTCGTCCCTCCATTCACGCCTGTCGCGTCACCACTGGAGGCGGGCTGGACGATGTTGGGGCGTGAGCGGAAGACGGCCTAACGGTGTGCGGGACCGTAGCCCAGCTTCATGGAGACGGTTGCGATTGGTCCTCGCTGATACCCCAGGAGCAACAGTGTCCCTAATTTGCTGGGAAGTGGCGGTGTGGTCCCCTACGGCACTGCGTAGGATCCTACGGTCTTGGCGTGCATCCGTGCGTCGCTGCGGTCCGGTCCCAGGTCGACGGGCACGTGCACCTTCCGCCGACCACTGGCGACAACATCGATGTACTGTGGAGACCTCATGCCCCACGTGTTGAGCAATTCGGCGGTACGTCCACCCGGCCTCCTGCATGCCCACTATACGCCCTCGCTCAAAGTCCGTCAACTGCACATACGGTTCACGTCCACGCTGTCGCGGCATGCTACCAGTGTTAAAGACTGCGATGGAGCTCCGTATGCCACGGCCAACTGGCTGACACTGGCGGCGGCGGTGCACAAATGCTGCGCAGCTAGCGCCATTCGACGGCCAACACCGCGGTTCCTGGTGTGTCCGCTGTGCCGTGCGTGTGATCATTGCTTGTACAGCCCTCTCGCAGTGTCCGGAGCAAGTATGGTGGGTCTGACACACCGGTGTCAATGTGTTCTTTTTTCCATTTCCAGGAGTGTAGATCGACTGCTTGCAACTTACGTTGACAAAACGTGAAGAATTCCACAAAATTACTGTATAGCGAAATATGTTGTGGCCTAGCCATGAATCTGTATACCGTATACCGCTACCGCTTGGACCACCTGCACCGACAATGACGTGGCTTGTATCCAGTGTCCAACATCTAGGGCCATACAACGTTCCACAGGCGCAGAATACGATGTCCCTGTACAGCACTCCACTGACCCGACAAGACACTGTAAACAACGGACTACTCTTTAAGCAAGTCAGACATAGTCTTTTCATGCTCAGTATCTATTCATTCATATTCCTTCTACAGCACCGTATTTCGTATGCCATCAGTTACAACTGTCAGTAAGACATTTCCATTTTTTTATTTTCCATTGACATAGTTTCAGCTCGACTGATAGAGAATTAAAAGTGAAATGAGAAAATGTTACTTCATGCGGAACCTCCCTTACAAATTACGTCTCTGTGTTGGAGCCGCAAGTTCACCTTTAGTGAGTAGGAATCCTCTACAGGAGGCATACCATCACGGCTTACATATCCACTCCCAACTCTTCCTAAGCTGTCTGTAACTAAGTTATTAGCTTCTTGCAAAGGCTGATACTCTACAAATGTATCTGAACGATCTTCCGTGGCACTCGGGAAAGCAGGAGACAGCCACTGTCACCCAGGTGCGAACAATCATGAACGGAGCAATGAGTGAAACTTACCACTTTGTCAAAGTTTTGTACATTGTGAGGAAGGTTTCGACTCGGTATCAACAAAATCTATGCTGACAGCACTTGAGTAACGATATGCATTTTAAAATTGTCAGTATATTGAACTGTCAATGTTGCAGTTTCCATTGAAATTCATCAAGACAGTGAAAAATTCATACTGAAAGAGGAGTCAGGCAATGGGTTCGTAAATCACCTATAGTATTCTCAGTAGAGTGAATGTAAGTTTTCACATTTCCTTAGTCACTGGCATTATGAAGAATAAACACGTGTTAATGAGAAGTACATTTAATCCACTTAACTCTTTTATGAAACTAGACGTTGAACCACCTTCTTTTTGTGATGGGACGACATACTTTCCTAAGCGACATCGAAAGCTCGTGAAGGAAAGAATGCTGTGTTATAACGGATGTTGATGTAAGCATTCAAACCTTTCGAAAAAATATCCGATAAATGAGCTAAATCTGAAAAGGAAAGAGGTTGGAATCGGATATTGCTGTGTGACACTTTCAAGAGGGCCTGTCGTCACAAGCTCCGTCGTCGTGTGACACAATAGGTGTTCACTTAAACATGAGTTTGTGTACTAATTCTTAACATTTTTCCCACGTCGATTTCGACTTGCTGAAAGGTAGGATAAAGTTCGAGTTACAAAAATCGTAGCTCACTTAGTATCTTTTTCCTATAAAACAGGTCCAAGATGAATTATACTTTAATCTCAGTAACATACGCCAGAAAAAAGTAGTGGTAAGCATGCACATCTCTCTCGCATTGTATATAGCATTCTTCCGTCCCAACCTGTGAGTAGATGAATTGATCTTTTCCTGAGTGGGCAGTGAATACCCGCCGGCACGTATGCTGACAAGGGATGATGCTGCGGTCTAAAGCACCACACATCAAGCACAGGAAATCCCTCTCCGAATCGATATTTAGGTTAGATGATTCCTGCACGACTCGGACAAAATTCATTACAAACCACCTCATTCCCCTTCCGTGTCTTAAGTGTGTCTGTCTTGTATACGTAACTGCGATGAGGGTAATGAAGCGCTAGTGTGGTTGAGCGATAAGCGAAGATGGCATGGGGTGTAGGCACACGTAGTGTTCATCCCAAATAACACTTCCAGCCTGCCACATGTTCTCATTCCATCAGCGTTTGAATTTAATTAGGGAAATGGAGAACAATCTGGAAAGCAAAAACTGTGAACCACTGGCTTTCGATTCCCTTTCGACCAAATGGTGGCAACGGAAATTAATTTCAAAACTGAGATTCGATACTATTACGAACTGATAAAGTGCCCTAGCAGCGAAGTGCGTTTGTGACGTCAGCCACGGAGGGGAGTTTTTATTTGGCATTCTGAACTCTAAGCTCAGGACACAATAAAAATTAAATTGCAGTAATCGATCTTCGCCAGAGTAATTCACTTGTAGCCTTCACAGACTGCAGAGATCGGAAGCGATATCAGACAAAAGAATGAAGCTACGTAGTTCCCTCAACCTGCTGGGGATCCGGCAGTGCAGTGGAGTGGAAAAATTACTGCAGAGGACCCAAAGTTTCACCTGTAGATCGAAAATCAGTGTATACTGCTATAATTTCGTTATTGTTTACGTATATTGTTCCAGAAATTACTGATGAAGGTGCTTGCTAATTAAACCCACCAATTTAGCATATTTCTCTCAAAAATGGCACTCTTCCCGTAGCAGATAAATTAATAAAGTATCTTGTTACTAGCGTTTTCTGTGAGTAAATTTACAATAATTGAGAAACAATTCTTTGATTTAACTGCACAATTTTTATTACGTATTTCATTAATATATATTGCGAAACGATGTTTTAATGTTTTTAAGTAAAATTAAAATGAATGTTTGTGGATTACTCACTGCTAATTCTTGAAAATCAAATGGCTCCAAGCACTATGGGACTTAACAGCTGAGGGCATCAGTTCCCTAGACTTAGAACTACTTAAACCTAACTAACCTAAGGACATTACACACATTCATGCCCGAGGCAGGATTCGAACCTGCGACCGTAGCAGGACTGAAGCGCTTAGAACCGCTCGGCCACAACGGCCGGCGCTAACTCTTCCTCAATAGCAGCAACCAGAAAGGGTAATGATGTTGGACACTTCGGTCTGCAGCGAAGTCAGCAGTCTAACTCATTTAAACGTGTTGCATTGTGTTCAGCACAGGACTGTAGGCAGGCAAATCCATTTCAGAAATGTTACTGCCCGCAGTCCATTGCCTCACAAGTACTGCTTTATGACAGGGTGCATCGTTGTGTGGTTATAAACAATCGTCGTCTCCGAACTGTTCCTCTAATGTACACAGTACACAATACCGCAACATGTTCTATATCCCTCCGCATTTAGTGTTTTCTGAATTGAAATAAGAGGAGCACTCACTAACAAGGAAAACAGCCCCATACCTGCTCCGTACTTCCTGCTTGTCACTACACATGATGGCGGGTAACATTCTCCAGTTACTCGCCAACCTCAAATCCTTGACACAGTGCACAGCGTGATTCTTCATTCCGAATCACTCGTTTCCACTCACCCAATCGTCGAGTACCTTCGTTCTTTAGACCACCTCAAGTGTCGTTTAGCACTGACTACAAAAATGTGTGACTTGTGATAATCCATCCTTTTTAACTTCCAACGCACAGTCATTATCCCGGTAGTTTATTGGAACTATTCCGCTGATTTCATGCGCGTTTTTACAACCATACTCCACAACGCTGGACGGTTCCTGTTCATCAGTACATGGGGTTTGCCTGGTCTTGGTTTAACTGTTGTTATTTCTTTGAGTGTCCACTTCACCATAACGTCACCAACAGTCCACCTGGGCTGTTTTAGAAGAGTTTAAACATCCTGGATGGATTCCTTGCTCGGGTGAAATCCGATGACCTGGCCACGCTCGAAGTCACAAGCTCTACTGAATTCCCATTCTGCTGTTACTGTTTCTCTGCTAACAATACGATATTGTCCGCCTCCTTTTATATTGTCGTCCCCTCATGACATCTAGTGGTCAGTTCCGTTTTACACACTTTTGATCAGATAGTGTATGTGCATCCATGTTGCTCCTGCGTGCTTTTAAGATATTATCTACTGACTATTAATTAGATCAACACCTCGGTCTTTCAGATTCTAGAAAAAAAGTTGCTTCATCCATCTACTATACATTTGCATGTCTACATGGCCCACTCACTTACATTCCATCTTCGTTGCGGTCATAGTGACGTCTTCTCCAGTCATGTTCTTTGCCTTCCTGCCTCTCTCAGAAATTCCCATTTACACCTCTACCTTATATGCTGAGGAACCCCCAGTGTTTGAGTTGTTTTTGCATTAAATGTCTACTTCTGATTACTTAAGTCAAAACTGGAAATACACATCAGAATTTTCGTTTTAAATTCTTGTTTAATCTATCAAAACCACTCCAAGTCATTTTTAACTTTTGACTGTTTTTCTCGTCAATATAGCCAGTATTTTCAACTCTTCTAAAAACAAAGATTCATTAACTGTCTATATGATTTAACTGTCAATCAGTTCTATTTTTTACATCTTTTCAGTTTTGGAAGAAGAGATATTCTTTCCTGTAAACGGAAAGTAAAGTAAACACAGTCTGAGTTTCATGATATTCGATGATTTCTGGGTTATGGTTGCTATCCGGAATTTTTCCTTGAATTATTGGCACTGGTTTTAGTCTCAGCGGCCGTAGAGTAAAATTCTTTCGATTCCGTTTGGTGGGAGAAAACTTCATCTGCCGGACTGGACCAGTAACAGGGAAAGAGTTAATAGTGCATTGTTCCAAGCAGTAGAAAGACACTATTTCAACATACAATACTGTCTGACTATAAATATAGTTTATATATGACTTTTTTCTTTTATAAATTGCACGATTCAGTCGTTATACAAATTTATAACTATACATTTTGTTTTATAACTGTCGAAAGAAGCACGTGTTATAAAGAATTCGACTTTGTCATCTCGTTTCACAGCACTGACAGCAGTCAAGTTATAGTACAAACGGTAACTTTTACAAGTATAAAGTTAATCGCGTATTCAGGACTGAACATCTCCTTATTTCTGCCAAATTTAAAGGAAAACTCTTTTCTTCCAGGTCTAAAAAGTCATGAAAAATATTTCCTGTCAGCGATAATGTTATTCATTAGCAGCCTTTGCTCTATTTTTCTGATTAATATTTAGATTTCAGTATCCAGAGCTACATTAACGTGTCTACATCGTAAAAGTACTTTGACTCGTTCAGTAGACTGCTTATGAATAAACTACAAATTGTCGATGTGAGGAATAACATTTGTAGAAACGGTTTGCTGGTTTTACATTTAATATCTTGCTTTTTCAAACTCGCGCAACTAAAAGATGTTAGTCATCTTGTTTGTTAAAGGAATTTTTGCGTCTGCTGTTCCCTGTTGACATTCTACGCTGAACATTTGATTCGGTTATTGTCCAATAAACCGCAAACGTCCAATAGAGCTCACCAATACATGCACATGAGACATTAAATAATTCTTTTCGAGTAAAACGTTTCTCCAATACAAGTACAGTGTTCACTAAACACTTTGCACGCTGTAAATGAGGAAATAATCGACATTAGTAAGTATTCACACAACCATTTCATAATACTGAGTGTTCTTAGCTACTTACCCGCACAATCGAAACCAGACCTGTAGAAAAAATTCAGTTTTTTTTCTCTACAGAATATGTATTAGCGGTCTGTACCAGTTTCCGTGGGGGCTGAGATTTCTATGCTTTGGAAACTTTCATTTTAGTAAAGAGGTTTCCCTAAAATTTCTTTTTTCTTCATAATCTGTAATTGTTGATTGTATAGATGAAGCGCGCAAAGCTGTCATAGGAAATTCTAACAGCCATACAAGGAGTTTAGAATCAGAAATCAGATGAAATAGTGAAATGAACTGAAAAGATGTTACTTTTATCTGTGTTTATAAATGCAAGCAGCAAACGTCAGTGAGGATACACAGTGCTAAAGATGAAATAAATGCAGGATTTCTGTGTGAATAAACTGACGGTTCCTGTTTCTGAAGTGAAAACAACTCCACGGTGTCTCAATGACATGTCTAACAAGAATTCTGAATTGAATCTTGTCCAAAGATTCTTGCAGTACAATCTACACGCTTACAAACAAGTGTGGTTAGTAATAAAACTGACTGATAGTAAAACGACAGCTCGGTTATACAACAAAAATGTATCGGAACACTGAGTACCAAAACTGAGTGTAGTGGTGCATACGAACTCTACCGTCAACGTAAGTCAACAAAAAAGAAAGTTAAATTACTAATATTTAAGTTAGAATGAAGAATAAATTCACGTATACTTCTGAGTGTTCTAAAAGGAATATGATGTTATTGCTGAGAATTCAATTACTCAGTACAGTAGTAGCAAAAAGTCAGTAGCCTCAGTCTATACTGTGATAAACTATGTATCAAGGTCTAAAATATGTAACTTACAAAGAACAGAAGTAGAAGCACGTAATGGAACCTTATGTGGAAGATCCTGGACTACTACGTACAGCTGGCTTGGAATAAATATCAAAATATTTGAATAGTATGTGTTACTCAGATCTAAAGGGTAAGATAAGAAGTAGAGTTAGAATACTTCTAGATCGTATGTAGAAGCAGCAAAAAAGGAAGGAAGATTAGAAATTAACGCCCGCCGACAGAGCAATCATTAGAGACGGTGTAAAGATTTCATTTAATGTCCAAGAAAAATCTGAGTACATAGGAAAAGACATGAAGCAATAGTAGCCATTCGCATCTGTCGGGCGTGTCAGAGCATGAAAAGCCCCAAGAATTTGAAAAATAATACTACTTGAAACTTAAGTTTTATGCTGTTCCAGGCACTACTACGTTGGAGGAAGCAGACAAATGAAAGAAAATATTAAAGAAAGGAAAAATACGACCAGGGATACCCTTAATAAAAACGGAAGAGGAAGTCCCATTAGATAAGTTATGGAAGTTAATAGGTAATAAATCAAATGTCAATTACTAATTTACGTATAAAGACACTCCGGCTGAAATCGAACATCTGTATCAGCATTTGGAAGATATCACAACGTACCACCATTCGGATATGAATAAACATTTGGGGTACTCTTAGTGTAAACGTCAAAAAGGTATACGAGTTCACTTCCGTATCGACAAAGAGTCTATCTGCACGTTGCCTGAAGCTGCAGGAAACGTCACACGTGTTTGCCGTTCAGTGATTCGTGCTGTCATTTATCTGACGTGGTGTTAGTGCCCTGCAGCTATACACAGTCACCTTCAAAATCAATGGTATCGCTTTAGTTGTTACGGACAAATAATGAACTAACATTAGTAATATTCGTTGTAACAGGAGAAGCACTCCAGATCGAATGACTGTTACCAAATAAAAATCATTTTAAGATACGCTTATATATCTAGTCAATCGCCGGCCGGCATCCCCCCCCCCCCTTCTCCCCACGCTATCGGTGGCATTTATCCATAAAACACTGCATTTGTTATTGACAATGTTTGAAGGTTAACAACTATAACGACTATAGAATCACAAGTGGTTAAGGAAACAGTGTCACATGACAAACAGTTGTCACCACCGGATTCATGAGAGGTGAATGAGGTACTATTTGCTAGAAACCTAAATATTTACATGAAACAAAATATTTTAAAACGTACAGAACATTCAGAGTCCTATCTACAACTATATCTACATCTATACTACACCAGCCATTTTTCGCAGTGTGGCGGAGGGTACTTTGCGTACCATGGTCACTTTCCCCCTTTCCTGTTCCAGTCGCGAATAGTTCGCGGGAAGAACGATTGCCACTAAGCCCCCATGCGGGCTAGAATCACTCGGATTTTATCTTCGAGGTCTTTTCGCGAGATATACGAAAACTGAAGCAGTATATTTGCTGACTCTTCTAGGAACAAACGCTGTTGGAACTTTAACGATAAACCATATAGTGACGCAGAATGCCTCTCTTGCAGTGTCTACCACTGGACTTTTGATCATTTCCGTAACGCTTCTGTGCCTACTAAATGAACCTGTAATGTAACGCGCTGTTCTTCGTTGGATCTTCTCTATTTCTTCTACCACTCCCATTGGTACGTATTCCATACGAACAAGCAATATTCGAGTATTTATCGAACAAGTGTCTTGAAAGCTACTTCCTGTGCTGATGGACTACATATCCTGAGGATTTTTGCAGTGACTCTCAGTTTGGCATCTGACTTATTCGCAATTAATTTTATGTGGTCGTTCCATTTCAAATCGCTCTGTATGCCTACGTTTAGCTATTTTATGAAAGTAACTGCTTTCTGTGACTGTTCCGAAATTTTGTAATCATTCAATAAAAGTTCTTTTTGTCTCTGTATTCGTAGTACATTAAATCGCTACATTTGCTTACGCCGAGGGTCAGTTGCTACTCCCTGCACTAGGCATCGTTCCTCTGCAGGTCTTTCTACATTTTGCTACAACTTTCTAGCGTCGCGACTTCTCTGTATACATCAGCATCATTCGCAAAAAGCTTAGCGGAACTTCCGACACACACACACACACACATATGTATATATATATATATATATATATATATATATATATATATATATATATATATATATATATATATACACTCCTGGAAATTGAAATAAGAACACCGTGAATTCATTGTCCCAGGAAGGGGAAACTTTATTGACACATTCCTGGGGTCAGATACATCACATGATCACACTGACAGAACCACAGGCACATAGACACAGGCAACAGAGCATGCACAATGTCGGCACTAGTACAGTGTATATCCACCTTTCGCAGCAATGCAGGCTGCTATTCTCCCATGGAGACTATCGTAGAGATGCTGGATGTAGTCCTGTGGAACGGCTTGCCATGCCATTTCCACCTGGCGCCTCAGTTGGACCAGCGTTCGTGCTGGACGTGCAGACCGCGTGAGACGACGCTTCATCCAGTCCCAAACATGCTCAATGGGGGACAGATCCGGAGATCTTGCTGGCCAGGGTAGTTGACTTACACCTTCTAGAGCACGTTGGGTGGCACGGGATACATGCGGACGTGCATTGTCCTGTTGGAACAGCAAGTTCCCTTGCCGGTCTAGGAATGGTAGAACGATGGGTTCGATGACGGTTTGGATGTACCGTGCACTATTCAGTGTCCCCTCGACGATCACCAGTGGTGTACGGCCAGTGTAGGAGATCGCTCCCCACACCATGATGCCGGGTGTTGGCCCTGTGTGCCTCGGTCGTATGCAGTCCTGATTGTGGCGCTCACCTGCACGGCGCCAAACACGCATACGACCATCATTGGCACCAAGGCAGAAGCGACTCTCATCGCTGAAGACGACACATCGCCATTCGTCCCTCCATTCACGCCTGTCGCGACACCACTGGAGGCGGGCTGCACAATGTTGGGGCGTGAGCGGAAGACGGCCTAACGGTGTGCGGGACCGTAGCCCAGCTTCATGGAGACGGTTGCGAATGGTCCTCGCCGATACCCCAGGAGCAACAGTGTCCCTAATTTGCTGGGAAGTGGCGGTGCGGTCCCCTACGGCACTGCGTAGGATCCTACGGTCTTGGCGTGCATCCGTGCGTCGCTGCGGTCCGGTCCCAGGTCGACGGTCACGTGCACCTTCCGCCGACCACTGGCGACAACATCGATGTATTGTGGAGACCTCACGCCCCACGTGTTGAGCAATTCGGCGGTACGTCCACCCGGCCTCCCGCATGCCCACTATACGCCCTCGCTCAAAGTCCGTCAACTGCACATATGGTTCACGTCCACGCTGTCGCGGCATGCTACCAGTGTTAAAGACTGCGATGGAGCTCCGTATGCCACGGCAAACTGGCTGACACTGACGGCGGCGGTGCACAAATGCTGCGCAGCTAGCGCCATTCGACGGCCAACACCGCGGTTCCTGGTGTGTCCGCTGTGCCGTGCGTGTGATCATTGCTTGTACAGCCCTCTCGCAGTGTCCGGAGCAAGTATGGTGGGTCTGACACACCGGTGTCAATGTGTTCTTTTTCCCATTTCCAGGAGTGTATATATATATATATATATATATATATATATATATATATATATATATATATATATAAGTAGTTTCTGACGTGCCTCAGTGAGTTTTATATTCCCCTTAGTCACACTCGAAGTTACTTTTACATCTGAAGACTTCTCTCCGTTCAGAATGACATGCTGTAATCTGTTTGCTTAAATCTCTTCAATACAGTCACACAGCTGGTCTGATATTCCAAACGCTCGTATATACACTGAAGCGCTAAAGAAACTGGTATAGGCATGCATATTCAAATACAGAGATAGGTCAACAGGCAGGAAACGGTACTGTGGTCAGCAACGATTGTGTCTAGCGCAGTTGTTAGATCGGTTACTGCTGCTACAAAGGCAGGTTATCAGGATTTATGTGAGTCTGAATATGGTGTTGTAGTCGGAGCACGGGCAATGTTACACAGCATCTCCGAGGTAGCGATGAAGTGGGGGTTTCTCCGTACGACCATTTCACGAGTGTATCGTGAATGTGAGGAATTCAGTAAAATATCAGATCTCCCACATCGCTGCGGCCGGAAAAAGATCCTGCAAGAACGGGACCAACGACGACTGAAGAGAATCATTCAACGTAACAGAAGTGCAACGCTGCCTCAAATTGCTGCAGAATTCAGTGCTGAGCCATCAGTAAGTGTCAGCGTGCGAACCATTCAACTAAACAACATTGATATGGGCTTTCGGAGCCGAAGGCCCAGTGGTGAACCCTTGATGATTTCACAACACAAAGCTATGCGTCTCGCCTGGGCCCGTCAACACCGACATTGGACTGTTGATGACTGGAAACATGTTGCCTGGTTGGACGATCCTCGTTTCAAATTACATCGAGCGGTTGGACGTGTACGGGTATGGAGACAACCTCATGAATCAATGGACTCTGCATGTCAGCATGAGAGTGTTCAAGCTGGTGGAGACTCTGTAATGGGGTGGGGCGTGTGCAGTTGGAGTGATACGGGACACCTGTCACGTCTAGATACGACGCTGACAGTTGACATGTACGTAAGCATCCTGTTTGATCATCTGCATCCATTCATTTCCTCCGATAGACTTGGACAATTCCAGCAGGACAATGCGACACCCCACACGTCGAAAATTGCTACATAATGGCTCCAGGAACACTCTTCTGAGTTTGAACACTCCCGCTGGCGACCAAAGTCGCCATACATGAACATTATTGAGCATATCTGGAACGCCTTTTAACGTGCTTTTCAGAAGAGATCTCCACCCCTTCGCACTCTTACGGATTTAAGGACAGTCCTGCAGGATTCATGGTGTCAATTCCCTCCAGCACTACTTCAGACATTAGTCGAGTCCATGCCACGTCGTGCTGCGGCGCTTCTGCGTGCTCGCGTGGGCTCTACACGATATTACGCAGGTGTACCAGTTTCTTTGGCTCTTGACTGTAGTTCATTCAGCGGCAGTGCGTCGTTATGTACTGCTTTTTGTATCTCCTGGACGAACAGAGTTTCTCACGACTGTTATTTTCAGAAACCGTGTTGGTTCCTATAGAGGAGGTTTTCGGCCTCCGTAAGTGTGGTTATACGTGAGGATAAAACATGTTCCAAAATTCTACAACTGACTGACGTCCGAGATGTGTACATATGGTTCTTAGCGTCTGATCTACGACCCTTCCTGAAAACGGGAATTACTAGTCCTTTTTTCAATCATCAGGAACACTTTACTCTACGGTACAATGCTGATAAAAGAGAGGCAAGTTTCGTCGCATATTCTATGTAGAGCCGTCCAGGTCCAGGTCCAGTTACCTTACCTTTGTTGAGTGATTTCAGTGGCTTTTCTATTCAATGGTCACTTATTTAGATATCAACAATTATGTCAAAAATGGTTCAAATGGCTCTGAGCACTATGGGACGTAACATCTGAGGTCATCAGTCCCCTAGAACTTAGAACTACTTAAACTTAACTAACCTAAGGACATCACACACATCAATGCCCGCGGCAGGATTCGAACCTGCGACCGTAGCAGCCGCGCGGTTCCGGACTGCAGCGCCTAGAACTGCTCGGCCACCGCGGTCGGCAACTACACTCCTGGAAATGGAAAAAAGAACACATTGACACCGGTGTGTCAGACCCACCATACTTGCTCCGGACACTGCGAGAGGGCTGTACAAGCAATGATCACACGCACGGCACAGCGGACACACCAGGAACCGCGGTGTTGGCCGTCGAATGGCGCTAGCTGCGCAGCATTTGTGCACCGCCGCCGTCAGTGTCAGCCAGTTTGCCGTGGCATACGGAGCTCCATCGCAGTCTTTAACACTGGTAGCATGCCGCGACAGCGTGGACGTGAACCGTATGTGCAGTTGACGGACTTTGAGCGAGGGCGTATAGTGGGCATGCGGGAGGCCGGGTGGACGTACCGCCGAATTGCTCAACACGTGGGGCGTGAGGTCTCCACAGTACATCGATGTTGTCGCCAGTGGTCGGCGGAAGGTGCACGTGCCCGTCGACCTGGGACCGGACCGCAGCGACGCACGGATGCACGCCAAGACCGTAGGATCCTACGCAGTGCCGTAGGGGACCGCACCGCCACTTCCCAGCAAATTAGGGACACTGTTGCTCCTGGGGTATCGGCGAGGACCATCCGCAACCGTCTCCATGAAGCTGGGCTACAGTCCCGCACACCGTTAGGCCGTCTTCCGCTCACGCCCCAACATCGTGCAGCCCGCCTCCAGTGGTGTCGCGACAGGCGTGAATGGAGGGACGAATGGAGACGTGTCGTCTTCAGCGATGAGAGTCGCTTCTGCCTTGGTGCCAATGATGGTCGTATGCGTGTTTGGCGCCGTGCAGGTGAGCGCCACAATCAGGACTGCATACGACCGAGGCACACAGGGCCAACACCCGGCATCATGGTGTGGGGAGCGATCTCCTACACTGGCCGTACACCACTGGTGATCGTCGAGGGGACACTGAATAGTGCACGGTACATCCAAACCGTCATCGAACCCATCGTTCTACCATTCCTAGACCGGCAAGGGAACTTGCTGTTCCAACAGGACAATGCACGTCCGCATGTATCCCGTGCCACCCAACGTGCTCTAGAAGGTGTAAGTCAACTACCCTGGCCAGCAAGATCTCCGGATCTGTCCCCCATTGAGCATGTTTGGGACTGGATGAAGCGTCGTCTCACGCGGTTTGCACGTCCAGCACGAACGCTGGTCCAACTGAGGCGCCAGGTGGAAATGGCATGGCAAGCCATTCCCCAGGACTACATCCAGCATCTCTACGATCGTCTCCATGGGAGAATAGCAGCCTGCATTGCTGCGAAAGGTGGATGTACACTGTACTAGTGCCGACATTGTGCATGCTCTGTTGCCTGTGTCTATGTGCCTGTGGTTCTGTCAGTGTGATCATGTGATGTATCTGACCCCAGGAATGTGTCAATGAAGTTTCCCCTTCCTGGGACAATGTATTCACGGTGTTCTTATTTCAATTTCCAGGAGTGTATTATGTCCTTCGAACGATTATTTAAGGGAAGCACTAAAATGCGATGTTCCTCTGTGAAACAGTTTTGGAAAAAGACGTTTAATATTTCGATCTTTTCTCTGTCGTCCTCCATTTCAATGCCATTATGCTCATAGCGTGTCCGGGCATATGGCTTGTTTCAGTTTCCTGATTTAGCGTAGGAACAGAACTTCTTATGATTTTCTGTCAAATCGGCAGACAGAATTTTACTTTCGAATTCGTTGAACGCTACACGCATTTTGGTATCGTTTAATTTTTTTTTCTGTGGGCTTTTGACTACGTTTAAATTTGCAGTGACACCCTCTTTGCTTTCGTAGCAGTTTTCTAAGATGGCTTTCGAACCACAGAGGGTCTTTTCCAGCCCTCATAATGTTGCTCGGCACATGCCTGTCCAAAGCGTGTTGTACAATGATCTTGAACTTCTTCCATTGATGCTCTGCATCGTTATTGCTGGAGATGAAATTTTCTTGCTGATCGCTCAAGGAATCCGAAATCCGTTTCTTGTTGCACTTGTTAAGCAGAAATATCTTCCCATCTTGAAATTCTTATTTATAGCCGTACGCAGGTATGCTACAACGGCCTGAAGATCCCTGATTTCCTGTTCTACACTAAATGGGTCGAAAACTTCGGGTCTGTTTGTCTCCAGCAGGTCTAAGATGTAACTTTTACGTGTCTGTTTGCTGATTAACTGCTGAAGGTAATTTTCGGATAAAGCATTTGTAACAATTTTACGTAATTGGCTGGTTCAAATGGCTCTGAGCGCTATGAGACTTAACTGCTGAGGTCATCAGTCCCCTAGAATTTAGAACTAATTAAACCTAACTAACCTAAGGACATCACACACATACAAGCCCGAAGCAGGATTCGAACCTGCGACCGTAGCGGTCGCGCGGTTCGAGACTGTAGCGCCTAGAACCGCTCGGCCACCCCGGCCGGCTTTTACGTAATTCTCTGTCCCTACTACCCATCATAGCCACTTGAGTCTCCCAGTTTATAAGTGGTAAGTTAAAAATCTCCAACTAAAATTACAAAATGACCAGGAAGTTTATGCTACATATTCTTCAAGTCTCCCCTCAGCTGTTCCCCCACGACTGCTGCTGAGACTATACTGTACTTACCTCACTAGATATTATCCTAACTATTCTGGTTATAAAATGCCTCCACCACTATCGCTCAACCTATCTTTGCGGTGCATATGTCAGTCATAATTTATAATTTCATTCCTATTGACATCTGGTTTCAGTGTTCCTGCGTTCTGCATTCTTGTCTTGTTCGCTATCGAAGTACAAATGCAGCGTTTGACAGTAGTGATTATAACAAAACAATGTGGTCGCTATGGATTATATAATATACTGCTGCACTACATACACGCATAAAGATGTAGCATGTCAACATATTGCCCTTGATATGTGTACTATTGTTCCATCCGCCGTCTCTCAACCACTTTGTTGAAAATCCACATCTGCACTTCTATGACGTAAGAGGAAAAAACGTACAACACAGCAACATCTATTTTGTGAAATATATCTCCCCAAGTACCACATACGTTAGCGTAAGCTCACCGGACAAAAGATTAGTCATTGAAGAGCTTACGCACAGATAAAGCGTTAAGCCTTTACATATGGCAAAACCATTGAGGCACGCACTGTCTATACTTGAGCATAAGGCAGTAACGGTCTGTGAGATAATTATTTTGCAAGCGGACATTGTACGTAAACATGGGTAAATGTAAGAACGTGACAGAGTGGCAAAAACGAGGCAATCATGTTTGCCCATGCTATGGCCATACGATGTATGAAGGTGCTGGATTTGTTGGTGTTTCGCGGTGGACTGTTCAATATGTCTACAAGTAGTAATGTAGTCTTTAGAAACGATTAATTTCAAACATTTGCGTTACACAAATCGGTAATTTAACACGAAAATAACCTTGATTTCTCCGTATTTAAAAATCGTTCTTATTATGTAAGTTGTCCTAACTGGGACACGGGACTACAGGTCTGACCTCACCGGAGCAGCAACATTGAAGTCAAACGGCTGCAGTCGAGAAGTTTCGTAGCATACGCTCCATTATGTTGAAACCGGGAAAATGTCTTCGAATCCTCTGAGCTATTCGTCTCCCTCATTATTATTCTGTCGTTATAAAATATTTAAAAGGACGCTTTCGAACCATTTTTCACCAAAGATTAACAGTTCACTTGCATCTACATCTACATGAATACTCCGCAAGCCACCTGACGGTGTGTGGCGGAAGATACTTCTGATACCACTAACTGCTTCTCCCTTTCTTGGTCCGCTCGCGAATGGCCCATGGGAAGAATGATTGTCGGTAAGCCACTGTATTAATTCTAATTTGTCGGATGTTCTCATGATGGTCATTTCGAAATATGTATGTGTGAGGAAGTAATATGCTGTCCGACTCTTACCTGAAAACCCTCTCTCGAAATTTCAATACTAAACCTCTTCGTGGTGCACAACACTTCTTTTGTAGCGGCTGCCACTGGAGTTTGTTGAGCATCTCTGAAAAGCTCTCGCGCCGACTAAAGGATCTTGTGATGAAATGTGTCTCTCTCCGTTGGATGTTCTCTATCTCTTCTATCAGTATTACCTGATAAGGATTAAAGATTGATGAACATTACTCAAGAATCGGTCGAACAAGCACTTTGTAAGCCACTTCTTTCGTGGATGAGATACATTTCTTGTCCCTATGAATCCCGATTTGACATCTATTTTTACTACTATTTGTTTTACGTGGTCATTCCACTTAAGGTCGATCTGTACAGTTACTCCTCGATATTTTGCGGTACATGCTGTTTCCAGCAATCTGTAATCAATAGTATAGTTGTACAGTAATGGATTTATTTTCCTATGCATGCGTGATATGTTACATTGTTTTACGTTCAGGCTCAATTGCCAGAGTATGCTTCATTCATCAATTCTCTGTTGCACATTGCACAAGGTGATAGTGTTGTCTGGTGTTGCTACTTTCTTAGAGACAACCACGTCATCTGTAAACAGTCTTAAAGTGCTTCCGACGCCTTCTACAACATCATCTATACACATTGTAAACAGTAACGGTCCTATCACCCTTTCTTGGGATACACCGGTAATTATCTTTACATCTATCGATTTTGTTACGTTAAGAGAGACGTGTTGAGTTCTATATGCAACGAAGTCTTGAATCGAGTCGCAAATATGGTCCGGTGCTCGTTTCACTAAACGGCAGTCCTGGACGGTGTCAAATGCCTTCCCGTAGTCAAGGAATACGGCAGCGCTATGACTCTCATGGAGGAACATAGCGAACTGATTTCTGCAAGATCTCTGTTAACGGAATCCATGTTGATTTTTATAGAGGAGATGTAAGTTCTCCAAAGACTTCATAAAACGTGTTCCATAATTCTACAACAGACTGATATCAACGATGTAGGCCTACAATTATGAACATCTCTCCTTCGACAATTCTTAAATACGGAAATGACAGGCGTTTTTTTATCAGTCGCTAGATATCCTTCGTTACTCCAGAAAACTACGATAAACTGCTGCTAGAAAGGGGAGCAAGTTCTTTATCGTAATCTTTATAGAATCTTGAAGGTATCTTATCTGGTCCTGATGCCTTTCTACTAGTAAGCGATTGTAGTTTCTCTTCTGTTCCGAGATCGGTCATCTCAGTATTTGCAGTTTTACATTCGTACAGTGACTGAAAGGAAGCATCGCATTACGACCTTCCGCGGTGAAACAGTATCGGAAGACCGAGTTCAGTATTTCAGCCTCCTCTCTATTATCTTCCGTTTCGGTGCCAGCGTGGTCACTAAGAGACTGAACAGATGATTTCGAATCGGTTACTGATTTGATATAAGACCAAAATCACTTAGGCTTTTTAGTCAGATTGTTTGACAGAGCTGAACGCTTCTCTCATTGCCTTCCTCACGCTCATTCGCACTTCGCCCAGCGTTTGTTTGTCAGATAGGTTTTGACTTCTCTTGAATCTGTGATCAAGCTCTCTGTTTACGTAGCAGTTTTCTAACACGCTTTCCCGTAGTCAAGGACACGGCTGTTAAACCATTTCCCCATCTCTTGAGATCTTGCACGGAACATACTTGTCCGAGACATATTGAACGATAGTTTTGAATTTTTTTCTATTTGTCCTTCACATCTTCGTCCTCAGCACTGAACTTTTGATGTTTAATACTCAGATAGTCTGCAATTTGTGTCCTTTCACTCTCACTCGACAAATATACTTTCCCGTTTTTCTTAACATCCTTTGTAAAAATCGTAGTCATAGGTTCCACTCCGTAGTTACACCTGATTAGGCCGATTTCAGATCTCAAAGAAACTGTTTAACGCGAATAACTCATCTAATGTAGCACTTAAAGGATAGTTATGAGAACTGGTATTTATCTACTTCTCATCAGCTTAGGCAACAGTCGAACAGGGCATAATGTTTCGCAAGATCTACGTTCTGAACCAGAACTTTTGTTTCACTAGAATAATTGCGCAGTCGAATATTCTGTGCTCAATTCTAAACATGACACAGCCATTGAAGGAACGAAAGAAACTGTCTGCCTCAAGCTAGTGTATTGTCATCCGCGCTCGTCAACATTTAAACAAATGATCAGCAAAGATTTAATCCATCCTGCTGACGACACTGCTTTGACAGTACAGATATACGATTTTCGAGAAACGGAACATTTGCTTACTATTGCTATGACAACGTTTTCTGTTCGACTATAACAACAACAACCTCAAGCCAAATCCACACAAAATTCAGGTCTATGCTTTTCACCTATGAAACAGACAGGCAGAAAGAAAACTGAAAGCGATTTGCGAAGCCATCGAGCTGGAGCATTGTTTTACATGCAAACACCTTGGAATTACCTGAGACACAAGTTTCACTTACCGACGGCACTGCCTTAATATCAAACAGAATGTTGAAGCCCCAAGCATCATCATCCCCAAACTTGTTGAGAATAATTGGGATACCCAACCACAGGTTCTGCTATGGCACTGTTTCTCGGCTGGTGAATATGCCTGCCAAGTGTGATGTAAATCTGTCTCCACGAAAGAAGTAGGCGCAGTCCATAATGAAACTATAAGTTTAATTACAGGATGTCTGAATCCAATTTCTGTTGATAAATTTTGCTGCATGACAGTCATTGCTCCTCCTGACATATCCCGAAAAGTAGTCGCTAATGCCGAAAGGGAGGAAGTCGGAAAAATTAGTTGAACTCACAGATTAACGTACTCCACCAAGACCTGGGTTGAAGCTTGTAAGAGCTTTTTCAGTCCATATCTGCACTAAATAAAACAGTCAAGAAGACCAGGGCAAAACTTTGGGCAGTAAAAATCAGTCGTCTCCAAGCAACTAGGACTAGAAAACATGGGTATAACTGAAAAGGTTATGAATGGGAGTGGGTTAATCTAAGGGTAATGTAATTGAAATGGGAATACTCACAAGGGCAAACATTGTGTGAAAGTGCAGAAGTACAGACAAATAAACACAGGTGCCATAGTTTATGTAACCTTGATACTTGCAACGAGGAAGGTTTGTTCAAGGCACAATAAAATTCTATAACTGTTGCTCGTTTCCGTGCAAAGACTGTTTGATTTTATTTATTTTGTCTGTATACGTATAAATTTCTTCTATTTCCCCACGTGAAATTATAAATTTATAAAATCCTGTGTGTATGTTCCTGACTCGAGTAAATAAAAAATTTCGGTGTAGCGTGCGTAACTCACACTGGTTTATTATTCCATTCGCGTTGCTCATTGTCATAATAAAATAGTTGACAGCATATTCTTGTGAAGCTTTCGGAAAAATTTAATATTTGTAACTGGCAATAAGTGCTATTGTTGATTTTTCTAAAAAAAAACGTTTGCAAACTTGGCATATTGGATATCAACAGCGTAATTAAGTTTATAAATTGCCTTACTCTTGTGTGCACAATAACTCATTCGACTTACTCTATTGCCGAATCATACTGATTTTTAAAAGTGCTTTTGCTTGCTGAGGGTGGATGTATTATGAAAGAAGGATTTCGGCGACTCTTGTACATTGAGCTATCATCGTGGCCGTCTTGTCTGGGTATTTCTTAAGTGTAAACATTGTACAGCATGCACTGAAGTAGCCTACTTCACCCATAACCAGTCACGTTTAAGTGAAATTAATTCCCACCCTAAGAAAGAAACACGATATACAGATGAAGGATTCACTAAGATCGGAAATATGCTTGGGTAACCGCATGTATCTTCTTTAAATGTTGGTCTATCGCTCCATACGCAGTCAATCGATTTTTCAGTGTTCAAAGTATCATCCCAGTACTTTTTATTTCCTCGCACGGGTCGTGTGAATACGTTCCACGACGTAAAAGACTTCTTTATTCTCGAACGCTCGGTACAGAAACTGAACTGCTGTTATGACCGCCTAGGAACTTATGGATTGTATCCCAGGATTACTACTTACAGGATTTAGAATTTCGTTCTAACGGTTTTACCGGTTAGATAGGATGGATATTTTGTGAAAGGAGCAACTTTTTACGGCGACTGACTACAGTGATGGCTTTAGATGCTTTACATGTCGAATGGAAACGTCGGATAGAAGTTCCTCGTAACCGCAGTGCAATCACAACGTTTGAGCTACGAACGATAGGGATGTTTATTTTCGCGCTTGTTAACGCTGTATGCCGTTCCTGGCGCAACCGATCTCATTGCAGTTTCGGGTTTTATACATGCAGGGTGTACTGGGAGGAATGGTCAGTATTAAGGGAAATGACAAGAACGATCATTTGAAGTAAAAAAGTCTAGTAAACATAGGCTCTAAAAGGCAGTCCTGAAGAGGTATGAACACTACTTCATCTTATATACTGTGAAACAAATCTCTTCTACAGCAAGCTCTTTACTTTCCCCGTTTTGGAAAGAGCTATTATGGATCAAAACAGGAAGGAAAGTCCAGTAAATATGGACTCTAAAGCGCATATCTTAAGAACTATGAGCACTTATTCATCTTCTTTACCGTGAAATACATCTCTTCTACTGATCAAGTGCTCATAGCTCTTAAGATATGCACATTAGGTAACATGTTTTATGGATATATTTTCCTCGTTTTCTAATAATTATACTACCACCTCTCAAAATACGGAAAGTAAAGAGTTTTGCAGTAGGAGAGATTTGTTTCACAATATCGAAGATGAAGAAGTGTTCATAGCTCTTATGGTATGCGTTTTACAGGCTATGTTTACTAGACGTTTTGGTACGAATGATCGTTCCTGTCATATCCTTGAATACTCATCGTTCCTCCGGGGGAACACTGTACGCCCGTAGACCACACGAGAGCATCCAAGCCATCCCTTGTATCTAGACGGTTGTGTAACACTCAAAACAAATTATCTATGGATATTTTCTTAGAGAAATAAATGGGGGAAAATTAACACATAATTTTAAAATTTACTTACAGTAATTATAAGAAATATATTTCAGACTACTACACAGAGACAAACCGCAACCAGTTTCACAAGCTGCAGAAACTCACATGTATTCTTTAGTCTTATTTTTCATATTTCTTGGAATGCTTGGTAGATGAAATATCTAGGACATTCTCTGTGCAGCCATAACCACTGTAAGTAAACATAGATACAACTTCGTAGCAACAGAAATAGTGGTAAAATAGAAACGTAATTTTATCTGTGATTTTTATAATTGATAGTGCGACTACTTCTTTTCCCTATGCACAATCTTACTGTGGTCTATCTGAAATTATTAGCTGTAACACACATGGCCTTTTATTCCTTTCTTGAAGTAAAAGAAATAAATCTTGCTTATTTTCAAGCGGTAACAAAACTAATAAGGTTTCTGTTTTTTTGAGAGCATACTGTTGCAGGAAAGAAGGAAAGCAGGCTTCAGCTTAACGTACCGTTGATACCTATAAAATAAATAAAATAAATAAAAAGAGATATTGTTATTTAAATATTAATTATTCTATCTGTATGATGGTGATTGTGATTGCAATTGTAATTAATATTTTGCTTATCTGGAACGTGGACGTTTAATTATTCGTTATCAGACGCTTGACAATGGCTTTTTCGTAAAGGCAACGTTACTCGTAGTTGACCGTGAAATAAAACTGAATAATCGGACTTCGTAATTAAATCGTTTCCAAAGACTGCTGCGGTAGGTGCGGACTCATAATCTAAATCTCAATATTACAATAATTTGCCAGCCATGCCAATACGTCGTACAGAGGTGATTGTCTACTAAACATAAAAAAGTTACACAGTTAGTTAAATCAGATATATTCAATGAATAAGCCTACAGTTCATAATCCTACTTACTTTTATAAATATAAATTCTTTACAGAATCGAGTGCCTAGTGTGGCTGCAACTCGCAGTATTCTTCTATAACATGAAATATGGCGGTGTGCCAGACAATAAAATAAAAATACGTGCTACTCGCACCACTTCAACCAGAGCTCTCCTTTTTTAATCAAACATAAGAGTAACGTAATTGTGCTTTTGTTTTATCAGCGACACAGCGCTGCAGTTGTGTGCCATAGGCTTTATTTATTCGTCACTGATCATTTATTTAATTAGTATTTCGCGTTTCCGAGGAAACTCACGCTCGGCATGCAAATGTGCCTTTATATTGCCCCCTGAATTGCGAGGCGAAAGGACACACCTGCAGGCGAGCAATTCACCCAAAGGCACAAGAAAATCTAAGTTATCTATAACTATTTACATGACTTACATTACACATTATATACAAAATTTGAATGACGCGGGTGCGCCGTAAAAGTTCTTATGTTGGCAGATAGAGTGCGCGCATGCGCAGAAGCGTCTGTGTAACTGCGGCACTGCCGTTATATCGTACAGTTAGATCACGCGGCACAGTATTGCAGATCATATTGTTCGTGTGCGCGCGTTTTTCAGTCGTTGCACAAAGAAAATATTCAACCAAGATTACATATGAAGACTACATTCTATGACAGGTAACTTAGTTTTAAATTTACAATATTTGTTATAACACAATACAACTTAGATTGTTGAATGTTCTTAGTTACATAGTATTGTTTTGAAATACTTCAAAGAAAAATGTCCGTATTTTTCAGGTGCGTTGACCTATACACATCGTGTCGTTATTACAGTTCATATTCATCCGCTGCACAATAATTTTTTACAGGTTAGTATCGTCGTGGTAAAGTTATTTGATCACAGTAACATCGTTGTATAACAACGTGATTAATACATAAGCGTGTCCATTTCTCATTTCCATTATAGTCGTAGTGATGCAGTTCGTTGTGACTAAAAGCATTGCTTATTACAGATCAGACGTGACCCGTCGAGTAATTGGTCCACGTGCAGTTCGTTTTTTACATTCCGTGGAAGCTTGGTTGCAGAACCTCGGACCGCACATAGCTGGCGTCGATCCTTGGACAGTCCAGGTAAGAGTGTCCGTCACATTTCGAGAACATTTCATTCCCTGAAGTTCCAACCAAAATTCTTCCACCCGTCGTGTTGTTTTCTGGACAGGCACTTTGTGTCCATTTAATCCAGTTAACATCTTGAAGTTGGGTACTGTAGTAATGTCACTAGACGATGCACGAATTATGCACTTCACATTTTCAGTGTTTTGCTGAATATAGCTCACCTAAATGTTCGTAGTTATTAATCAAGGAAATCGTTCATCGCGTTTACATAGATACGCTGCATAATGAATGGCATTAACAGTTTCTTTCACATAGGTTTCCACGTAGTTGCAGAGTTAGTAATGTTCGTTAATGTCCGTGAACAGTGGTTCACTATACAATGTCTTTTTGGCACTCGTTTTGTTCAAATTTTTACATAGTAACAGTTGCACTATACATCAGTTAAAAAAATAAGTAATTATACATACACACGTCACATATTTTCTTAGCATAAACATAATATAGTTGCACATAAACATGTTTACATCATCATTACATCGCTATAGGTTATTACATTGTGTCATATTTGATTACATGAATTGCAGATATTTACATCCTCTTTAGCGGTTTTGCTGGGATATTATCGATGTTTTTTGTGATGTCATCTGAAATTAAGATAGGTTAGACACAACATTCATTACATCAGTAGGCAAGACCGGGCGTTTTCACTACTCAATAAATATTCAAAATAGTAAGAGAGAGAAAATGTTCGATTCCTTGCGTTTTGTGCGTGTGTGTAGAGTGTCTGTGTGGCCTTGACTACTGATAGATGCTTTTCGTGTTGAGAGATGTGCGTCTAATCTATTTCTCAAAGTAAAAGATCGCTTCACAGATGACGTCTGTCAGTTCGTCAGGTGTCACACCAAGTCAGTGGTACCTTCAGTAACAAATGTTCCGTGAAAAATTAATATGTCATCCACTGCTACGTAATCATAAATTTTACTTTAATATTCCGTCTTTCAGGTGGAGGCGCGCGCTGAAAGAAGAGTTCTTCTGTCTTCAACTGCGTCACTGGAACCGCTGAAATGAAAATTTCTATACTACTTATTATCTGTGTTGTAACAACAGAGTTTTTCGAGTTGCTTAGCAATATTTTGATGGGTATGACTTTGACATTATTCAGCATGAAATGCTCTAAGATCTCGGTGTGCGTATAGCCCAATAATTTTGTTAGTTCTAGGATGTTGTAACAGATACGCACCAGGATGCGGTATGTTAACAATTATATAAGGTCCTTCATATAGCAGACGCCACTTAGCGTTGCGTCGTTTGAGTGCTACAGATTTATGATGAGTACGAAGTAGTACAAGCATTCCTACCTCGAATTTTTGTTTTCTTTTTATTATGTTTCTGTGATGTTTGTTTCGTATTTGTGCGTGATGTGTCAATGTAGTCAATACTTCTTTTATTTTCTGTTCAGGTGTGATTTCCTTGTCTGACAACGTAGGTAATGGTTCTATCCACTGATCGTTCTGTTTGCAATTGAACATGATCTCGTTAGGTGTGTAATTCGTATCGTAAATATTTAAGTTATTGTGTACGTCTTTGAATAGACTTAGGTAGGACACCCAATTAGTATGTTTTGATGAAATATAGGTCCTCATGAATCGATTTAATTCTCGGAAAAGTCTCTCAGTCGCGTTACATTGTGGACTAAACCTCGAAATAAATATACTTTTAATGTTATTGTCCTTCAAGAAATTTCTCCATTCGTACCCAGAGTAGTATGCTGCATTATCTGATAGAATTGCTTTAGGTTTTCCCACGTGCGTCAGGTAATCACTTGAGAATCTTCGTATTATAGCACTTGCAGTGGCGGATTTTAAAGCATAAAGTTTTACATGTTTAGAAAATATATCGTAAAAAGCTAAGATATATTTGACGCCTCCAGAGCTTGCTGGATGCGGTCCACTGATGTCAGTACACAGAATTTCCAGGGGTTTACTGGGTAAAATAGAATGTAAATCTGTTTTTGTGGATAAATTCTGAGGTTTTGATTTTTGACATATGACACATGTTTTTAGTTCCCTGTAAATTTTTCATCTCATATTGCTAAAATAACAGTATGTGCTGAGCTTTGCCAAACACTTTTTCGTCCCATAATGACCCCAAACTAAGTGTGTGTGCCAAATTAGATTACGTTCAGACTCTTTGGGAATGCATACACACCAGTTAGTAGCATTTGGATGTCGGCGGTAAAATAACACATCATTGTGTAACTTGTAATACTTAGTCAAAGGATGATTGTGTTTTTCTACCAGTAATGTTATTATCTTATACCAGTGAGGATCAGATTTTTGTAATTCAGCCATGTTTCTGCACATATCAATATAATATTGGTGATACTGCTTGTCTTGCATTAAGAGAATCCTGTAGTCATTTATATTTTCTAAGTCACTGTTGGTATCATTCATACCTTGTGGAAGTCTAGACAAAGTGTCTGCAATGGTGTTGTCCTTACCTCTTATGTACTTAATTTCAAAAGAGTAGTTCTGAAGTGTAACTGCCCATCGTGATAGTGTAGGATGTACAAGTTTACAAGTTAACAAAAATGTCAGGGCCTGGTGATCGGTGTAAATTACTGTATGTTTTCCAAATAAATAATAATTGAATTTCTTGAATGCCCATACTACGGAAAGTGTTTCTAACTCAGTAGTGGAGTATGTACGCTCACATTCAGTTAGAGTACGACTTGCAAACCCAATAATTCTTATCTGTTCCTCCTCTTTATTCTTTACAACTTGAAATAAGCAACAGCCCAAGTCAGTACGTGAAGCGTCACAAGTCATACAAAAATCTAAATTGAAATCTGGATGGCTCAATATGTTAGCACCCACTAAAGCATGTTTAATTGTATTAAAGTCATTCTGGCACTGTTCCGACCAGATCCAAACTTGATTCTTTCTGAGTAGATTTAGCAGATGTTTACTGTTCAAAAGTGGTTGTGGCAAAAAACGTCTGAAAAATGAACATAGCCCAAGGAATGATTTTAACTGCTTTTTAGTTCGAGGGCTAGGAAAGTTTCTGATAGCATCTAATTTACTGGGATCCGGACGTATGCCCTGTGAATTAATGATATGTCCTAAATACTTTATCTCACTGCAACCAAACTTTGATTTTCTTAGGTTGGCTGTGACTCCAGCTTGTGCAAATTTTTCTAAAATTCTTTGAAGTGTGTCAACGTGTTCATTCCAAGATTGTGTAGCTATCAGTATATCATCTACATAGTGTGTGACTGTCTCAACTAAATCGTCGCCAAGCACGGTATTCAGGGCTGTAATGAATACCCCAGAGCTGACATTCAGTCCGAAGGGTAGAACACAAAACTGATAGGTTCGCCCCCCGAACATAAATGCAGTATATTTCCGAGAATCAGGAGTGATACCCACCTGCCAAAACGAATTAGCGAGATCTATTGTGGAAAAATATTTTGCATCTAGAAATTTCTGTAATTGCTCTTCTAAATTTTCAGGTTTTGTGTGAACCGGTAAAATTATTTCATTAATAGCTCGTGCGTCTAACACTAACCTAATGCTTCCATTTGATTTTTCGACAACAAGTAGAGGACTACAATAAGGTGAGGTGGATGGTTCAATGACCTTCCAGTCTAACATTTGTTTTAATTCTTGCCACACAGCAGGTCGTTGAGATAACGGTACGTTATATGTCTTATGGTAGAAGATCTTGTGAGGCTTAACTTCAATCTTGTACACATACGTGTTGATAACACCTAATCGTTTGGTAAAAACTTGTAAATATTTGGATAACACTTCCTGTAGTTTTATACGTTCATGTACACTGAGAGCTGTAGCTTCACTTATCTTATGATCAAGCAATGTTTTCAAGTCCATTATCTCTGTGTCAGATGAGTGTGTTTGCATGTCTTGAATGTCATTGTCAAGTACTAACTGAACCTTGTACCCTGTACAGTGTTTGTCATGCTTTAGAGTTCTCCTGTCCAAATCAATAATAATTACACTGCCTTTATCATTTAAAATACATTTACCTTTGGAGAAGTCTATAATGCAGTCCTTCTCGCTCATAATATCTATTCCTAATATGCAATTTGTCACAAGGTTTTGTACAACCAGGAATGGCCATTGTACGGTTCCATTACCTATTTTAACGTTTACAAAAACTTGCTTCGTAACCCTACATGACTTATTACCTAGTGCAGTAGTTATTTTACAGTTTTGGGCAGGAAACTCAGGCACAGGTTCCTATTCACACATCTTTTTATAGAAATTAAAAGACAAAACGCTCACAGCTGCACCTGTATCTAGGATAATAGTAGTTGGAATCCCACCTACTACACCAGTAGTAGATGCTAAAACAATTTTATTTGTGTTTAAACGACATTGTGTACTGTCTTGTAAAAGTTCATCTGATATATTGTTATTGTGGTTGTATCTTATAAATAAAACAGGTAGTTTTTGTTTAGAATTATTCGGCATATCATTATTCTGTTGTTCAAGTGTGGTGTCAAATAACTGATTAACATTGAAGTCGCCCCCCCAAGAATTCTTCAGCCACGACCTGGGGCAAAGTAGTGACTGTTTCTAGTTTGTTGGATTATCATTTGTACTAGGTACTGACACAGATTGAGGTTGTGCATCTGGTGTCATTTCTATTATATTCACATTCGGATATTGCCTATTATGATCTCCAAACTTTTGCGGTTGTTGTTGCTGTTGCGCATTATAACTTACCTGTCGGTCGTAAGGTATGCTCCAATTTTGACCTGGTGGCTGCTGTGGTAAAGCAGAGTTTGAATGAAAGTACTGATCGTTACGAGTCCAACCTTGATGCTGTCTTGGCTCGTAGTTATTATTATTTCTATTTCTGTTTGTGTTTTTGTTATTACCTTTGTATCCGTTGTTACCGTTGTAGTTATTACCGCGGTGCCTTTTGTATGGATTGCCGCATGAAATGTTATTACTGTTGTAACTATTGTTTGTATTGGAATACGCGTGTTGATTTTGATTTCCGCACTGAGACGGCATGTGAGTTTGCTGTTTTTGTTGTACCGCGTATCCAACTGTGGGCGCGCCAGAATTGTGTTGGCAAGCCTGCATGTTTTGCATACCACTAGTGTAAACATTGTGGCTGCTGTTTTGCCGCGCGAAGCGCTGATCTTCAAGTAACATGTCAACCGAATCTAAAGCTGTTAAAAAATAATCTGAATCGTCATCCGGGATATGTAGAAGTTTTTCCTTAATGTTGAAAGGCAATTTGGCCTTCAACGCTCGGAGTATATCACACGTTGCGACTGGTTCGTCTAAAAAGTGTCCCATGTTCAAGTATTTTTCAAAATATCTGCGTAAGTTACCATTTTTACTGTTAAAAGTTTCAGGTCCTAAAATTTGTCTTCTGAGTCGCTCCTGGACGGATTGCGACCAGAATTTGTTCAGAAAAGCACGCTCAAACTCACTGTACGTGGTACATACGTCAGCTTGACTGTATGCCCAGACAGCTGCATCGCCTTGGATGTAACCGACAATATATGAAATCTTTTTCCGGTCACTCCAAGTGCGTGGAAATGCGTTACTAAAAGATTTAAGAAAAATTACCGGATGAATGGTTCGTTTTTCTGGGATAAAAATCTGAAATTGCCTGTGTTTCATTAAGCTTTCGTCTTCCTTCGCATTGTGATATGGATTTATTCCACTGTAATTACTGGTATGTTCAGCTGGCGAGTAATTACGATAATGTTGCTGTGGTTTACCATGATAATAGCTTGTGTTTGTGTTTCCACATCGTGGTATGTGTTGTAGTCGTGGTGTGTTTTGTTCTTGTGTATTTGTCGTGTGCGGAATGTGTGTATCATACTCGAATGTATATTGGTTTCTGAACTGTACATTTTGACTGATATTTTCGTTACATTCAGACTGTAGTTGATCGGTGAATTGCCTCATGGGTGCAGTGACGGATTGTACTGCGTCACTGATCAACTGTTTGTTATTAGTAATGTATTGCGCTACGGAGTCGTGCACAATTGTTGGTAAATTTTCACGTAAGCATCTATCAAAATGTTTGTCTTTGTTCTCAACCCAATCATGAAATTCTTTATTAATATTTTGAAAATGAGCTGTGGCATCAGATTGTAAGATGTCAGTCAGGTGTTGTTCAACATTTTCAAATTTATTCTGTACGTCAGTAGTTCGTTTTTCAAGGTTGTCATGTACTGAAGGATATGTTTGAATTTGTTCAGTAAGGACTTCACACGTGACATTAAGGTTTTTTACTTGTGTCTGTAAAAGTGCTACGTCAGTTGTAGTCTTTTCTTGTCTCGTATTGAGCTGGGAAAATTTAGTACTGAGTTCGGTCATCTGTTTGGTCAGTGTGGCGTCTATAAGTTCCACACGTTTACACAAAGTGTCATTACCTATCTTGATTGCTATGAGATCAGATTTGATTTCGTCATTTTGTGTTTTTAACTGTTCATTTTGTGTCTCTAATTGTGCCTTTAAGGTTGCCATGTTTTCGGCGTTCTGTTTCCTTATGGTTGCCATATTTTCTGCGTTTTGTTTCATTAGCATTTGTAACATGTCGGCAATGTTTACCGTTTGCAAGGTCTCTGCCCCCGCCGCGTCATTAGACGTGACGTCATGCATTAACATGGGCTCTGATTGAGATTTTGAAATTTTTGTAGTGGACGGCCTATCGTCAAAATTTTCGTCAACACTTGCGTCAATGTTTGATGAATCGCCACTACCGGTTGCTGTCGTAAAGTCATTTTCTAACACTTGTCTCACGTCCGAGTCGGATTGCGTCTGAATAGTACGTCCTTGCTGTTCCATTTTTGCGTATTGTTTTCTAGTTATTACCATGCCACACGTGATATATGTTTCAAGAAAATTTTTGACACTGATTTTAAAATAAAATGTAGTTGAGCATGAATCGCTCGTAGCAACAATGGCTGTCTGTTAATTTAAAAATGTAAACTGAATTTGAGATTATTGGTAATGGCTGCTGGCCATGTTACATGATATCGTACAGAAGTCGGCCATATTGTACACTCGTGTATTGGTATTGTTGCATACGTCATTGTTTAGGGAAAAGTACTGAGAATGAAATTTATCACTGACACTGTTATGCGGAAAAGAAACACTACAGAATTTACTGAAAAGCTAATACACTGAATTATACGTCTGGTCAAGCCTACCAATGCAAAGATGCTGCGTCTTACCTTATTTTGCTGGAAGTTTCATTGCGTCTTCCCGCAAAATTTCAGAATTGGAAAATATCTTCAGATTTTGTTATCTCTCATACATTGACGTCCAGGTCCAGAAAGTTGATTTTTTACATGAAACAAAGAGAACAATGTAACAAATGACAAAATAACAAGTCCGACACGCAGTCGCCAATATAAAATAAATAAAAAGATATATTGTTATTTAAATATTAATTATTCTATCTGTATGATGGTGATTGTGATTGCAATTGTAATTAATATTTTGCTTATCTGGAACGTGGACGTTTAATTATTCGTTATCAGACGCTTGACAATGGCTTTTTCGTAAAGGCAACGTTACTCGTAGTTGACCGTGAAATAAAACTGAATAGTCGGACTTCGTAATTAAATCGTTTCCAAAGACTGCTGCGGTAGGTGCGGACTCATAATCTAAATCTCAATATTACAATAATTTGCCAGCCATGCCAATACGTCGTACAGAGGTGATTGTCTACTAAACATAAAAAAGTTACACAGTTAGTTAAATCAGATATATTCAATGAATAAGCCTACAGTTCATAATCCTACTTACTTTTATAAATATATATTCTTTACAGAATCGAGTGCCTAGTGTGGTTGCAACTCGCAGTATTCTTCTATAACATGAAATATGGCGGTGTGCCAGACAATAAAATAAAAATACGTGCTACTCGCACCACTTCAACCAGAGCTCTCCTTTTTTATTCAAACATAAGAGTAACGTAATTGTGCTTTTGTTTTATCAGCGACACAGCGCTGCAGTTGTGTGCCATAGGCTTTATTTATTCGTCACTGATCATTTATTTAATTAGTATTTCGCGTTTCCGAGGAAACTCACGCTCGGCATGCAAATGTGCCTTTATATACCACCAGGGCCGGTTTTAGGCCCAAGCGATACAAGGTGCCGCTTGGTTCGCCAAGCTCAGAGGGGTGCCAGAGGCGCCGCTACCGTAAGATTTCTGTACGGGACGTCTCAAAATCAGTAGCTGCCGCTTCAGTGCCCCTGGCGCCAATTACAAGATTTATGTACTGTGCATAAGGCCATTAGTAGCAGAAATTGAGACGGGTGAAACTATACGAGCGAAAATGAGGTAGACGGGGAGGGGTCTCCAAATGATAAGTCGGTTTTGTGGGAAAATGTTCTGCAGCCAGACCTGGATACCACAGTCACGGGGTTACGATGGGGAAAGTGCAGGTTCCCGAGAATTCGCTTCCAGTGATTTAGGGATGCCATCAGAATGTTATTATTTTCCCCTTTAAAATTAATCTACAGATGCAGACAAAAGCCAGTATGATTATTCAGAATAAGATTTTGATTTCCTAATTCAATCTTCGATGACATGGACCAGATTATCATTAACTCTCACTTTACAGAAAGGACTACCGAGAGATAACAATTTTGTTCACCTGGCTCCAGTCTAATTATGTCAAGACATGATACAGCGTAGAACAAAACCCTTAAGGCCTGTTTCGAAATCAACGTGTTGCTAGGTTTAGCTTTAAGTCAGGATATCGCGGTGACATAAAGTTACTGAAACATACAATGCTAGCTTACACCACTTTTCTACAAGGCTACTACTGAGCATTCTCCCTTAGGTGACGATCGTATGTACAAATTGTTACCGAACGTTTCTTTCCTGCCCCTGAAAACGTCATTCCGCGGTGTGCAGATTAACTTTTAGATCCTATGACGTTACTTAGGTATGAAAAAATAACATATTTGTAGACTGTTCTAGTTTCTGTAACAAAAACTGTAGAACTGTGGTTACGTGACATTACCTCAGTACCATAGGATACACTACATTCGATCCAGAAGAACCCCCAGGATTCAGCTGGCCGTTTGTGTTATTTCTGTCATTTTGTACAAATATCCACAACTTTTAATTACAAAAGATGACGGACGTGACAACCCTATTCTGTTCTATGAAAATTAAAGACCATTACAAAAGAGCCATGGGACGCCAATATTACTTGCCTACATAATAATAATAATAATAATAATAATAATAATAATAATAATAATACCCTTCAGTCAGGCTGAAATACACACACCGAATCTGGGCTTGCAGAAGTCTGAAAAATGGGTGTGTTCTTTTACTCTGACAGTTTTGTAAGTTAAGATTACTGTGAAGAAAAAACTGAATTCATCTATTAGGTAGATTTGGAAATTACTCTGTATAATCGTACTCTTAGTTGTAGTATGCATTTTAGGGCAATTGTGTGACCTTGGATTCTGTGGACGGTATATCGTGTCATCCGAGTTTAAACAGAAAGTAGTAACACCTGGTTATTAATTTATTTCCCTGGAAGCAACAGGAAATAAGAGTAACAGCACTCTTTTCCATCAGTTTCACGTTTGAACACGTTTTCAGATTTTTTCATAACTCCTTCTTGGCTGCAAACCATGTCACAACGTAAAATGGAGAATCAATATGTCGCTCTTCGCAGAAGTGGACCAAATATTGCACAATATAACGTGGTCCACAGTCCAGAAGGACATAACGAAAGCCGACTCTGGTCACAAAAGCTCCTGCTCAGTAATCTACTTTGGTCTGTAATTCTTAGTTCATGTATTGCAAATCGGTAAATACTGTAACTGTTCCCCGCAGTTGGCCTCAACACGCAAACCTGGAATCGTTAACTTAATTGCTGTTGTACTTAAATTTGTATCACATAATTGGTTTCTTCTCATAATAAAGTTCCATGAAGCTAATTCAGTGAATACGTGAGATATTTTCTGTTACTGTTAAAGTATCACCATCAAACGTAGCATCTGCTCTATTACTTCAGCCAGTACATTTCTCGATTCTAACACTTATTTTCAGAAGGAATTTAAAGCCATGCTATCGCAGTGAGACCGATAGCAAGTCGTAGCAAAATGAAAATCCTTTAGCATGAGCAACAAATTCCTAAATATAGATGTATTCTTTCACGTAGTGATGAAAGATTCCTCTAGTATGGCATTCAAATACATCAGTGGAAATATAAAACGAACATCTCTGTATGGGGGACATAGTATCATAATATTTGGGTAGGCCACCGAAAAATTGGAGTAAAAACGATTGAAAGTGATGGATGGGTGCAGATATCGCACACAATGACCTGCCGTTTACGATATTTGTTAAGGCAACAATGAACAGATCTGCATATCTGTGCATAGCCCGGAGTAATATCTTCCTAGATGAGATCTGATATTCGTCTGTATGCACTACTACGGAAGGGCATATTAGCTAAGGAAGACTTGTACTGTGGTCCAAGATAGTTGGTACATAAATGATGACATATTCTCTGTAGCGTCAGTCTTAGTAAATCTTTGTTTTTACAGTCTCGATCAAAATTAATTAATTCGAACGATCATCCGTTTCAGCTTAATCTAGCCATCTAGCAATATTTTCCAAGAAAACAAAATGCGCTATATTCTTTCATAAATGAAGCGACGTGTAGCACAATACCAATGAGAAAGGTGGTGCAGTAGTAACGCACTGGACTAGAATTCGGGAGAATGTAGTTCAAATTCTCGTCCAGATTTTCCGTGGTTTCCCCAAATCGCTTAAGGAAAACACAGAGATGATTCCTTTGAACAGGACGAGGCCGATTTCCTACCCGATTCTTCTCCAAACCGATCTCTTAGTCCATCCCTGATGATCTCGATTAGACGGTTCTTCTTCCTGTTGTTTGATGACGCAAATAGAGAAGGAAGGAAGACTGGGGTCTACCGTCTCGTCGATGATAAAATTATTAGAGACGGAGCACTCACTCGGATTGGGAAAGTGTTTCTAACGAACCGTCTGTGTATCTACCTTAACGGATTTAGGGAAACAACAGAAAACCTAAATCAACATGGCCTGATGGGCATTTGAATCGTCGTCCTCCTGAGTGCCAGTCCAGTGTCATACCACTGGGACTGCCTCACTAGGTTAGTGGTACCATGTTGGTGATAGGCATTACATTATCTACTCATCCTTTTCGTAAAAACTATTTTGAATAGAGCAAGTGAATGCCATGTTTTTGTAGTGACCCAAGGAAAAATAAAGTAGCGTTCGAGGTGATTTACAATGACGAACGTGTTCTACGTGTTTAGACATAACGACGGAGTGCATATATTCGGAATGGAATAGCTATGGCTTCACTTTAATTTTCTGTGTAAATCGTTTCATACTGTAGTACATGGTTTTAATCACGTTGAGACTGTATTATACGAGAACTTCTTTTATGTAATTATTGGATAGTTAGCTACACGCTTTACACGTCTCTCTTCCTCGGTATATATCTGATAATGACTACAATAAGCCGAAATGGAAACACCCCGCGAAATAATTTACTATACTCTAGACTGCAAAAATAAAACAGATGTAAATCAATACAAAGACAATGTCCAAGATGTACAATATGGAAACACAACTTCATTCATTTGGAACTTTTGGTTTAGAGGGTTACTTTTCTTCATTATCAACTAAAGTAGTTGTAGGCGTTTTTCTGCCCATGTTAGTATTTCACGCACGCTTTCAAAACATTGATCATAAATCAAAATGTAAAATTTCTACTTTCTTACCCTTTCCAAGATACACTTCACGCTTTTCCGTGGCAAACTTTTACGTTTCCATCCGTTTTTGTGGGATGTTTGCATACCGATCGTCATTATTTTCTATCTTTCTGTGTCTCACCCATCACCGTAACACTAGCATGAGTCACTGGGTCAAGGATAGATAACTTGACCGTGGCAAGACTATTCTGCGACACATTCTTTTTTCTTAAGCAGCTGTTGCTGCTCAATTTCGGAAACGCTAGAAATCGACAGAAAGGATTTCAACGGATGGAAGCTTTATCCTCAAAGCGTACTCTCATAACTGACACTGAAGCGCTCGGCCTTCTGCTATGAGCAATGGCGTCTAGTTTTGGTTTATTTGAAAATTCTTTTACATTATCATTCATCTGTAGTAAGGTGCTATGTAAACTGTGAAGACAATTTGTGTAATTATAATTTCTTTCCTATGCTATTGCGAAAGTGGTGTACAGTTATATTTCATATATTTGATTGTGTCCTGCCCCTACGTGTTAATGATCACAGAATAGTGTACAATACTTAGCGTCTTACACAAATATTTTCTATGTGCCGTATCTGTTTGATGTTTCTATGAAAAAATATCAATTAAAATTCTTCCCACACGTAAAGATCAAATATATGATTGTCGAGAATAGTGCCCAATGTGTAGTCGAGAACCTACATAGTGTGTTTATTCTCCAACTGGATTCATTGCATATCTGCGGCGAAAAAAGTTCACCATCACCGTCGTGTTTAACGAGAGGAATGAACTATGTACTGTAAGTTAGAAACAAAAGTCTTCTACATAAAGTTACACTAAATATTAGAATAAACGATGTTAGTGAAAATCAACAAAATAAAATTTCTTCTCTGTTGGGTCTCAATATTAGGCAAACGCTATTCTCCATTGAAGTATATGTGGGTTGAAAGAATGTTACATATTTAAAATGGGTCGTAGACAGTAGCTAGTGGTTAAGCAACGTACGATTAACTGTCTATTGTCATAAATATAGTAAAAAAATTAGTATCTGTTTTTTCCTACAGAACAACGGGTTGACGTGAGCAAAGAATGATAGAATTTCTTATCAGTTTATTTGGAGAATAGCTTATCCCTTTGTTTACTTGCTTGAAATGAAAGTGGGTTCTGTTTTTGTCTTTGATTTAACGACAAAAGAAGCAATTTCAAAACACTCTGGTTCTTTTGTATCCCCATTTCCACATCGATCAGGAATTTGCAGCAATTTTGCAAAGAACATACATTCACATGATACGTGATTCCAAGAGATATGTGATTTCAGGTAAGATCTTTTGAAGTTAATCTCAGAACTGAGTGTAGAATAAAAGTGTTCTCTACTGAATCAGAATGAAATTCGAGTGATAGGATGAGAAACACGTGGCAGAAAGCTCTGGCGGTCAGAGATACATTATCTTCTGTCAGAAATAAAGGATTCACAATTACTTTCAACAAAGACTTACCTTAGTTACGTCGCAAAAGAAAGAAGCTTTCTTCTCTATAGTGCAAGAAGCACAGGTAACATTTTTCAATGTACATGGCAATCATGGGATAAAAATCGGTACCATCTCCTTACCACCTTCTAGGCACGTGTATGTGAGTGAAGCCAAAATCTCGTTTTTTAACAATACACATCTATTCTCTGCGAACATTTCATCTTATCAGAATGTTAAGGATGAAAATAGGAAAGGTAAAGAAAACAACAACGAATTTTCTTAATTAAAGATGATTATTCGACTCTTCTGTTTTACACAACTCAACACGAAACGAGCGCAGTAATACTTATCGAACCCTTAACCAATGTTCACAACACACTCAATTCCATTTCTAAATTGCACGGAGGGATAACAAGGCGCTCAGGTGTTTACCTTGAACGTCATGTGCATTAAATAATCTAAACAATTAGATACATATATCTATGTAAATCTTAGTAAGTAGTTATACTTTTACAAAATATATTCAACAATATTAAACTCTCAGAACAACGTCTTGATGCACCTGCAATAGATTAACACACACATACTGATTTTCATCTCTTAACTCCTGGGTGGAGAATGTATACGAAATTTTGTCATGACGTCTCCTTTCATTTTTCAACAAAATCAGCAGCTTACGTTAATTTTTTGACATTAAAGTCTGCTACATTAAGCATGATGGTCACGATGTTTGAGTGTGTGGTTTACCATTCCATTCACAAAATAATTTTCTGCAGGTAATATGGATGCTCCTGAACAGGGTATATTCCTCCAGAGACAAATACAGAAGAGAAAGATAGTTTCCACTTCGTATTTCCTTAGACTAAAACTGTTATTTCAAATTCACTCTTATATTTTGAAAAGCATGATGGGGTAATAGCAGTGGTATGTTACTTACAGGTAGATTTAAGAACAAAATTTCGAAATGAATTGTGGGACTCCTTCCTTCAGTTTGTACACTTGAGCTGGCAGTAAACCTGCAGCAGGAAATCACTTAGAAAAAGGAGTACTATTAATGAATCCCAATTTTCATAAACAGTGAAATGTCTTACGAACTGTAAACCCATAAACAATTTTGTTTCTGTCTTTAGTTTCTTTGTAATTTTTTCAACCAATTCATATATCTGAAGCAAGCTTTGTCCATATCCGCCTTTAATTAATGTGTACTGAATTTCATTCCGGAAATCGTTTCAGGGAATATTGGAGACACCAAGGCACGATTGGAGGGTATACATGACCAGTTGTGTCGCTGTTTAGCCATCCACGTAAGCGCAGACAACGTTGAAGATATTCTTATTTCAATACACCTATTGTATTTATAGCTCCCGTTTCATCCCGTACCGTTCTCTTGGCGTGCAAGCAACTCGTGACTGTGACGTCATCAGTCTACTGAAGAAGAGCTCTTGTACTGGCAAAAATCAGTAGGTGGGCTCCTCCGCTTCTCGAAAAAAGAAGTGGACCTGATATGCAAACACGGTTCGATACGTTACGTACAGTCAAGTGAGCGAGCCGGTTTGCATGTGAGCGCCTGCCGTCTTGTACGAGTGGTTTGTTCTGCAAGTATAATCGCACCCAAATAATTCACCTGCATTAATACACAAAGCACGGGGGCGTCATTCTCACACATAAAGTGTTGTTCGACGTCTCAGGAGAAGGGCTAGTAAGCTTTTTTTTCTTTACAGTTACAAACTCCGGGATTTCTTTTTACCGCTATTCGCATTTCACCTACAGTATAATCTTCCGCTCGTGTAATGTACAGCAACAAATGTGAAAGTTCAATTTTCCGAATGTAAAATTACGTCTATACACCTAATCTGTTTTGTGTTGAAGGTATTTAGAGACAACGAAAAAGTACGATTTGCTTATGGAAATACGTTAACTGACTAAAAATATTAGCAGATTTTGTAGGGTAAAATAGAAAAGAAAGTGTGGGTAATGGTAGATGTGTAAAATTTCGTGAAACTCGCAAATAGGTGGACTGAACGGTTTAATTAAGTTTCACGTTAGTTAAACCCACAACGTTTATTATAAAAATAAATATCCAGAAATACTCAACAAGAAGTGGAACTATTTTAAACAATCGTTTCACCATTTTAAATCGTTGTTGATAGTATGTCAAAAGATAAGAGCAGGAAAGAACAATAGTATATAACGACATGGAAAGAAGTTACATCAGAAACTCTCTCTCCGTGGAATGTATTTGGACTGGTACACATAATGATAAGAGAAGTCTGCTTCCTTAGCAGGTGAGGTAAGCAGAAGCTGATAAGAGCGTGCAAAGTGATCGGCGTGCGAGAGTGGAAGCGCGGCCGCCTGCGACTGTACAGGGACGCAGCCTTGGAGCTATGTGCCCGGTAAATCACGGATCGAGACACAACAAAACGCCGCACCACAACTGCGGTGGGAACAATGCCGACATATATAACCATATTACACCGCATATGACATCACAGTAGCGGAGAATCTTCCCCGGTGGCCTGCACCCCATGGGGTCCCTCGGTTCGACTCTCGTCGACGAACGTTTCAAGGACAAGCGGGGTCGCCGGCCATCCTTTACATTTTTTTTTATTACATATTTTCTGCGCGACCACCGGCATGTCGACCTGGAAGTGTTATTGTAACCACAGACCTGTCGTTTCGGTCCAGAATAAAAGTCGGGGGTCAGAGACTGGTGCATGTAGTTGGGAGAAATGTAGGAGCTCTTGTTCTCCTTTTTGAGTAGCAGGCACTGAGACTTATGCGATGCCCCATTTCTTTCGTTACGCGACTCGGTTGCAGGAAGCAAGAGAGAGAGAGAGAGAGAGAGAGAGAGAGAGAGAGAGAGAGACAAGAAGGACGAGAAGCTGAGTCAGCGTTGGATTTTTATTTTTGTTTTATGGTGAAATACACATAATAATTTTAAACGGGTCTTGTACGAAGTCTGTAAGGAATAGTATTCTTTTCTCTCCAGATCTAAGGAAGCTAAAAGAAAAACTTCCTAATTAAACGGATTGTACTCTTATATAACGGTTTACCTGCACCTGTAGCATTGAGGATGTTACTTGATTATAATATACACACCGAGAAGTTAAAAGAAATTCTACAAGATCCCTCTGAACGTAAGATACTTTTTGGTGTCCAGAAAGGACATTTCTCTGAAAATGAGGTATGAATACATCATAAGCACCCTAGAGAGGTTAGCGGTATCTACCAGTCAGTTAAGTAGAAAATAGATACGCCTCTAGATGTTGACCTTTGAAATAAAAACAACGGGATATTACATCGACTTCCAACGAACTTTACAAACGTTCTGCAAGAGCAAAAATTATCCGTTTTCGATACGCTTTCGCTTTAGTGTCGGTTTTAGATAAACAAGAAAAAATTCTCCAAGTCTGACGAAATCAGTAATTCAATCGTGTAAGGTGAAAACTGAGATAAACAGATACCTCCTTAATCCATTAATGACTACGTAAGAACACAAAAAGTTTCCTTATGGTTGCTAATAGTGAGTTGAAAATATATCTTCCACAGGTGTGATTATTTGGGTGGAATCAGAAAATTTCTAGCATTCTGTCATCATGACCTTCTTCTTTTTCGAGGGACCTAATTTCTAATTTAACATTAACTGAGCGTCTGAGCATGGATGGATGAAATATCCAAACAGAGTAACATACGAACGTTTCTCTGACTTTCAGAGAGGTGATAGACAGGAACAATGAGGATTCACGAGCTGGATATATTAGAAAGAGATTACTGGAAGTCTAACATGTCACGAATGCTTCGCAGCGTGGGGATGGGGCTTTGATTTTTTTCCTTTTTGTTTAGTACTTCACAGGACAGGTCTGAAACATCTCCCGTTTCGAAACATTCTTTATTTGTTTACTTTTTATGGTGAAATAGGGGGATAGTAAGGCAGAAATTGAAAGCAGAAGCAAAAAACAGTTTTGTTCTTGAGAGACTGCGTACTGAAGCATCTCTCACTACGCGTGTGACACACACTTCGAAAATTACAGAGACAAAAGGAGTGAAGAAATGTGACGGATTCCAAGGTTAAAATAACATGCCGTCAGTGGACACGCGCCGCTTTTTGACGTTACAACGGAGCCAAGCCTCTTCGTTTTTGGTCAAAAACTTAAAACCTAGCGATCTTATTCAGAAAACTGTAACTGTAGGAATCATTTGCGGTAGACATTGTATGTGCGCAGTTAGACGATAATGAGAGTGTATGTTCGGCGGGGGAGACGATGTTGGACACTATCTTCCGTATAACAAGCTACTTCAGCTCAAGAATTGTAAAATCGACACAATACGTCACGCTTATGAATCATACTCGGGCAATACACTAGATACTTGAAATGTTGCCAGCAGGAAGATGACCCCCGCGGGACTAAGAAAAATACGTGTTGACCTTACGCGTTAGCAATAACTGCCCACAAACAAAACTTAGCTGGCGGAAATGGGGCCAAAATTTACCTATATCGAAAGTTCGGGTTGATATTACATTTCGACGTGTTACGTGTTTCTTTATGTCATCTGGTAGCTGAGTAAGAAACTCGTCAATAAGAAGATGCTACTTGGTTGATAACTAGAGATTTTTCAGTGAGACTCGCCGTGAATAGCATAGCTTGAGAACAGATTCTATAGTGTACCAGAGTTATCAAATAAGCAAGTGGACAAGGTGAAAATGTCAAAGGTTTTTTCCGGTCGAATGAAGAGGGGTATCGAGGGAAAGGGGAGCCTCAGTGCTAGCCGAGGAGTGTTGGAAGCGCGGTAAACACGCAGCGGCTAGCGCGCTCGGCCGACCGTGAACGAGACGCGAGCTACGGGCCGCGCCGATGACTTATTTCCTTATTTGCACAAAACAGTCGGCGCGGCCATTGTTCCGGAGTTAGTGCCCGGGCCGCTGTTGCCATTGTCCATTATTGAAGGTCGAGATAGTAAGTGCATCGCAGTTAGGCGTGAATACAAAGCGCGCGCCATCAGTATGGGCCCTCGCGCTCGCCTCCCGTTAGCCTGGCGACGTGCCGCCTCTCGGTTTCGCCGCACGCAGGCGCCACTGCCCGCCCCCGCCCACGCCCCCACACCGCCGACGCTTTTATTCTCGTCTGAGGACACAGCCGGCCCGTGACAGACCTGACAGCTCGCCGGGCCAAGCATTTCCACCGTTAAACTTACCTCAGAAAACTGCGCCATCTTTCTCCGTACGCCAATTTGCTATTTACCCGTCTCATTAAAGATAAGGCGTTCCAGGAATGGTTGTACACGAGGCAGAATTCTCACAAATCAGCGGGGGCAACAATTTTAGACACCGTGCCTACGGAAAAAAACGACTAATTATCCAAAATTTAAAGACACTTGTTGCCAGTTTTGGTTAAAACGGAACTTAAAACCATATTGCCAATATCCACGTTCACATTGTTTTAAATTCCAGTAGAAATAATGCATCTTTCCAATGATGCGTTTACTAAGATGGTATCTGTTGTTTCGAACACGTCCGAAAGAACAGATACCATCGGTGACCAAGCAGCTCGTTAGAATGAAATTACAATGAAATGAACACCCTTAGCTGCTTACAGGTATTGACATACGTCAACGGGGACAGATGAAAATGTGTACCCCGACTTTGACTCGAAGCCGGGATCTCCTGCTTACATGGCAGACGCTCTATCCATCTGAGCCACCGAGGACACAGAGGATAGCGCGACTGCAGGGATTTATCTCGGGCACGCCTCCCGCGAAACCCACATTCTCAGCGTATTGTCCCGCACTACATTGGTAGTGCCCCCGCCCTTTATACTCATTACTCGCGGCGCGTTGCCGATTCCCGTAAGGGTTCGGGCACTGTTTGTGCATTCGCACAGAAGAAGAAGATGGTCAAGTGGCCGGTGAGCCTTAACTATATATTTACTAAAATGGTATCTGGTCCGAAAGAACAACCCTCATAGTAAATATATAGTTAAGGCTCACCGGCCACTTGACCATCTTCTTCTTCTGTGCGAATGCACAGTGCTCGAACTCTTACGGGAATGGGCAACGCGCCGCGAGTAATGAGTATAATGGGCGGGGGCACTACGAATGTAGTGCGGGACAATACGTTGAAAATGTGGGTTTCGCGGGAGGCATGCCAGAGATAAATCCCTGCAATTGCGCTATTCTCTGTGTCCTCGGTGGCTCAGATGGATAGAGCGTCTGCCATGTAAGCAGGAGATCCCGGCTTCGAGTCCCGGTCGGGGAACACATTTTCATCTGTCCCCGTTGACGTATGTCAACGCCTATAAGCAGCTAAGGGTGTTCATTTCATTGTAATTCCAATGATGCGTGTTCCCACATACTACGATACGGCGTTCAGCATATAAGATTCATAAGCGGGACCGTACGTTGAGTATCGGCAAACTTCCCCACCGGCTACTCAGATTAAAATAAACGTTAAGACAAATCTGTGTTGAGGGGTTTTAGAGTCCGACGATGATTATTTAACCGAAAACAGTCACCAAAAGTAAGTAAAAGTATACAACTGTCCAGCCCAGCTACGTAAATATAGCTTGGCTTTTTCGAAAATAACTGTACAGAATTAGCACAACATATAAAAGAAAGCAAAGAAACACATCGCATCGCGTCACGGGTCCTGCAAAGTCTAAGGGACTGAAGTTGCGACATCTTTGTATTGCGAAAAACATCCAAATGAAACCGTGGGACTCAGTCACGCGATTCTGAGACGAGCGCGATACGGAAGGAAATGTTGCAAATTTTACAAGTATCTTGTAAGTCCTCAGCTATCTCAATCTTCATTTGATCTTTACTGTACCGCCCATTTTCACACCGTACCCTAAGTCAGAATCGATCGATTTTTGAGAGAAATTAAGTGAATCTAATGTTTAGCTCAAATGCAGCTATAAGCACAGAACCTTTCATAAAACTCTGGGTGCCCTACGCTCAGTAATGTGGGAAAAGGACAACGAAGCAAAACCACTGACATTAAAATATCGAGATGTACTAGAACTTCTATGCAAAAAAGCTATAAATAAATGGTATTTGCACTAAAGATAAAATACAGAAAATCACTAAATCTTGATTCCAGCAGTTTGTGGCTAATTGAAAATTATTCTACTTAACAGTTCACGTTTTGTTATTTGGCAAACATGCAGTAATTGTCGCTACAGTACGAGCAAGCAATAAAAATGTGTCCGCTTCACTTCATAATGAAATGTACTTTTATCAAGTTACATCCTATGACTACCACAGCCAGTCTTTCAGCACAGGTTCATGTGAGATAGTCCACCTCAAATTCTTTAAGGTGTGTTACCGCTTCATTATTTAAATATATCACACAACTGCAATTGCCGAACAAAGTTCGGAGTGTCTGCAGAGCTTCCCCACTGCGCAGAATAGAAAACTTTCTACAACGGGGAAGAGCAAGAACTGACAGGTTCTCGGAGCTAATAACAAATGTGCAAGCACATGAATTACAACGAAAAAAAACTTCCATTTGACCTGTAGATGAGAACTAACAAAATGAAAACCAAAATCTTTAAAAAGAAACAGGCACTATATCTCTCCTCCTCCAAAGAAAATCCCAAAACGACCTTGTGTTGTCTCACACTGACCTATACACTCTTCCTTCCCACACGCATCCTAAACTAGCTTTCCCAGTTCCAAAACCTTCTGCACTTCCTGGACCACTTTCGAAGTCAGTACATTAACTGGTAAATTCAATACCGGCACACAATAATCTACCTTCTAATCACCAATCCAGGCACCCTGTTGTTTCACTACATCCGTAATTACCGTCAATTGCCTCTTAGGGTGTTTCATGGAACCATTATACCAATCATCCTACCTGCACCACGAACATGATAGTTGTAATACACCACCAGCATCCCATATTAGCACAAATCATCAGCACGTTATAGTAGCATCAACAGCGTCATTTTAACGGTTGAACTGAAAGATCTGACCTCTAAACCTTTTAATGACCCATTAACGTTACTGATTCAGGACTATATCAATGTCATCTCTGTATAGTTTTGAACTCATTACTGCCACCTCATTTCCTTGCTTTTGTAATGTAAAGGAATAATGGGCAACACTGATTAAAGAGTGAATTTTTTGTCACGCTGCAACAGCGCACCACAGTAACGGTGGTGACACATTGCAAGTAATTACGGATGAAGGCCACCTGAAAAAGTAGCAGAAACTGTAGCAGATTTATTTAGACCACACACGCAACTGAATTTTACTGATATGTCAGTTCTGTCTACCCTTCGATTTATCTCGTACATTATGGTGGCTATGGTGAAAGTAGTTGGTAGTTCAACGCCAAACGTTCACGATTTATTGTCTTGAAATATTTATTCCCTTCTCGATATGAAGTCGACAGTGCGTATAGTGGACATTTTAGATTCGAGTCCTGCGTCTGGCATGGTTCTGGATCTTAAATATGACGTTACTGTAGTTATATAATTACCAGTTGCTCGAATATTGAGAGATGGTCATATGAAATGGATGAGACTTCATAAAAACTTACAAAGGCTGAACGGCTGCCTTCCAGAAAACAGGAGAAAAACAGTATCCCACAAGTCAACATTCAAGAGAATACACTATTATCCTGTGAGTTAGATGTCGAACTTATTGCTGCATCCTGGTTCGTCATTAGACAATGACTTCTACGAAAAGATCATTTGGTGAACTTTGTGCAGATTGTAGCCAAAGCTGTAAGAATATCGCAGACGCTGAATGAATTTTAAGATAATGAACAAAAATTCACTATGACAATTTCCGTTACAAAACATCACGATTATAGTATGCTGTGCTTTAAATGAGTCTTAAGTACCGTAGATCTATCCTGGGTCACAAAAAATGTTGTATCAAAGTATCTTTTCACTCGAGACCTCAGAATTGCACATAACTCTCTGGATTCTACCACACCGCTGCAGCCCTGACGACGATATGAATTTGATTTTCCCGAAAAACTGTCATCTAATGATTGTGCAGAAGCTTGAAAGATAGTTCACAGGAAATCAAGTATTTCCAGATAGCTAATCGTGGCTGTTTGTTGTTTCAGCCAGAATCATCCTCTATTTCTGACAAGTACTTTATAGTCATTACCAGGGAGATCATTTTAATAAGGACTATCATCTCTGAAACGATTTCCATACTGCTTGAAACTATGTACAGATTGTAAGTCAATACATGCAGTGAAAAATCGTGCCTCAAATTGTTATTTAAAAGCAAGATTGTTTTATACGTATATAGATTCTTCAGAAAAGCCTTCTGGAGTATTCTTTGACAAACAGGCTAGGTTTTTCTTGCAGATCTGTACGTTTCCTATGTGGTCATCCACTTTCTTGGAATCAGCAACACTGCAATTTCTAGAAATATCAAAATATTAATTTGGAAATTTAAAAGATAAAAATATTATACCCCACACGGGGTTGGTTGGAGGATATTGTGGAGAGACACGGGGAAGATCAGTCGGAACTTATTACCGAATGTTTATTTTTTGTTGAACTATTGGCCCATTAAATATATGTTCCCTTTAGTCTCGTGCCAAGAAGTCTTTATTTCCACAGATTCCCGAATGACTACGGTGACTCCTGCGTTATGCATGTTTCCCAACAAACTGTCGAAGTCAACGACCGTTAAAAACTTGTAGTCGAGAGAGGCCACTACACTGTGTCGCTATTGTTCATCACAGTCAAACGCAGATTTATTAAGCTTAAATATATCAAATTAGCGCAATATTTTAAATTCATAACAGCATTAGCCTAGGCCACCATGGCAAAGTTTCCCTATTTATGGGCAAGTTAGCAACGCACTTCACATCGCTGAATGTTTGCATTTGTGAATAAAAAAATTGAAATAAAATTAAAACAACTTGGTCACTGTTTTAATAAATTCCATGAGGTACTATCACGAGTTATTAATCACGTGACATTACACAACAGATGATTGATCAATGATTTTAAGAGAAATGTGAGATTGAGAACTTGGAAACGATTTCTCGTAGCCTTACCTGACGCTGCCAGGACATTAACTGGCTCGTTTGGACGAAAGTAGCGACACTCCCGTAGAGATTAAAACCTTTAACCTTTTCACGCTCTGTATTCGAGGCTGAAGCTTAATCTACGTATCCGATCCTTTTCTTTTATAAGCAGGTACAGTTTCACGTTATTATTATTTGAAATACGGCCATGTTACGCAGATGGCAATTTGCTGTCCAACGTATTTGGGTCGTGTCTAAAATATTCCCGTGTGCGGGAATAATGGGAAGTTGCTAATCATAGCCGGAGCTGTGTACTTAAGCTGGGTGTGACCCCGGCACGAGATTAACGGGATTTTATGGACGCTGTTGGAATAATCGCTGCTTCGCAGTTGCTGGCTGTCACAGCGACGACACAAACAAAATCACTTCTAACACACCGCGCTCTTTACAAAAGCAGAGCAACGGTTCTCAGACACTATCACATTGTTTTCTTATGACTGTAACAATAACTTTTCTCTTGAATTGTCTAAACGAGACAAGAGGAACATTCCCTGTTGCATTTCCTTTACATAGTCCCATATACATTGCATCTACAATACCTGTATTGCCAGTAGTTAAGCTGCTGATTCGTTGAAAGTCAAGCCACACAATACTTTGTATTTTACAGGGCTACAGTTTTATTTGGCACTTTGATCGCTTCATAAGAGATTCATCTGAACAACATCACAATACAGTTGTCGATCATATTTCCTAAGTAGCTGTTCTGATTGGTGAATAATTTAAGACTGGAACGAGAATAGGGCATGGCAACATTATAAATAAACTATAATTATCTAACACTATTAGATCGATAAAATAATGGTTTTTGTAATAATTTAACAGATATTGATTGCTATGCATAACAATTTAAACTGTGCATTTACTGTGAAATGTACTTGCAACAAAATATATTACAGTAAATAGCTTTTTTATGCTTAATTACTTTTGGATGATACACGTCAACTAGAACATGACAACATGAAAACTAGAACCGCCGTCCCTATGTGTACCGTTTGAAACGTAAATTTCATTGAAATACTTATTATAGGCCTTTCGAAGCAAGTACAGTTCACAACCAAAACATGCAACAGTTATTACGATAAAGTAATCTTAAGTTTTGTCACACAAATAATTTACACATTGCACATGATGGTATGACACACACTGACGATTCTCCAAATAACTTTCACACAAGATCCATGTACACTGTAGTTGGCGCTGACAGTACATACCCAATAGTTTATTGTATACGTAACTATCAATGCGTGGATGCAGTTGTCTAAACTGTACTGTTACAGTAACCTATGACTAACGACAGATTATTGCACAAAACACGTGAGGTCTTGTGAAAGGAATAATAGTATTTGTACGATAATATGACAAGGCTCTTAGCCGTTATGAGTTGCAGCAGCACGGAAGCCGTGCTGTGCTATGGATGCACATCACTCAGTCACTCCCCTTAGCTTTGGTAAGGCACTTAATAAAGGGCGGACGACGTGAACGGACGGCACAAACGTGTCCACAAGTCTTGATAATAAACATAATTCATTAGTTTACTCATATTTTTTGTCCACACGCTCTTTACTTTGTCAGTGTAGTAAGATTTATTTTAAAATGGCCAGAGCAACGGCGATTTGCGTAGAACAGGACGACAAACAGCCGAATACTGTTCCGCGTTCATTTTATGACAAACTGTGTCATATTTTTTCATACTAATGCGTATATACAGTCTGAGCATTTCCACGATATGTTTTGTGGAAATGCTTAGTTTCATAAAAGCTTCAGTGACGAGAGCTGAGATGTCCGACGTATTCGGAGCTGTCTTTTAACGCAGTTGGCTGACTATATATATGCGGGTCGTCCGTAGTGAGATACGGACGGTGTCGGGCAAAGCACGCCAATAAATGAGAGGAATCTCGTGATGGGATCTAGCGGAGCAATCCTGTGGGACAAATCGGGCGGGAGGGAGCGTGCCATGGCAGATAATCTGACGCGATTATCTCGGGCCGGCTGGTTCACACTTATGGACGGCCTTCGCCGTTGCCTCGAGCCGTGCATCAACTTCCCACAACCCATTCCGTCCAGTCGGGACTGCTTGCCTTGGAAGTCGCTCATCTCAGTTTCTGTAAAAGTTTAAAATAGACTGTTCGTGATTTCACCTTATTGGGAGAGTCCCAAGTAAAATGTGTAGATTAAGTTCTGGTCGCAGAAGTGGGGAGTCAAAAACACAATAACGAAAGCTTGCGAGAGCTAAGAGCTCTGATAACCGGCCAGCCAAACTAGGTTTACGAGAAGTTCCCAGATCTCTGTTTCGATGGTTGGTGTATTAACCACAAAGAAATGTATGAAATTAAAAACATACGTTGTATCAATGAGCGGAAACTTTGGACACAACGGAACCTAATATCACGACAAAGAATGTGGAAAGGCGCCTGAAAGTGAATTGATAGGTACTTTTTTTAGTGAAAATCGCTCCAGTTGTACGTCCTCGCTTTCAATAACGTTAAACAATGTCAGATCAAGACTTGTGGAGAGATGCAAGTTTCATTGCTTCCTAGGAAGTTGTGGGACTCTGGACACAGATATACGTATCTACATTAATAATCTCAGATATTCTTTTCCTGGATTCTGATCATTACAAAGTAGGAAATTTCAGAATTGCATATTAAAATACTGATCTTAAAGTAAATTTCGTTAATTGTAGTGTACATGTTTTGAGGTAACAAATGCAGCCGCGTTTCACGCCATTACACTCTGTAGAGGCTATTGCAACCTTTTCTACTTCTCCGATGGTAGCCGATCACCGACGACTAAAAAAATGTTTTTACTTCGCTCAGAAACACAAGCGCCGTTTCTGCACGGCAGTACCCAGACACTTTGGTGAGGTTTAAGTACATTAACACTCGTCCATGCTGGTCTTTCTACTGTATAACTCACTGTTACTGTTACGTGTCACAGGCCTAGGGAACACTTCGGAAGATGAGTTGGGGGGGGGGGGGGAGGGATTAGCGATGAGGGGTCTTCCTCCAAGGTCTTCCCTAGTATCACTTCATTAATAACTGGATTGATTTCTTGAGTCCTGCATGACCAGTTACACTGGGAAGTGCTCCAGGATTCAGTCAGACAGCCAGCTACACCACGGAGATGGCACCTGCGGCAGGAGAAGGTGGGTTGCGTCGCTCGGGCCAGCTTTCGCGTTTACATCACAGTCGTTGCTGACAATATGTCATACTTAAATAGACGATGTTCTCTTCTTCAGAGGCTACCCGTGGAATCCCGAACATCTGAAACAGACAGGAACACATTCCACATTAAGCACGGAAACGAGTCGCACAAACACTGAAACACTAAAACCATATACAGCAGCGGAGCTCTAAAACAGACATCCAACTTTCTCGGGCATTTATTTTCCTGCCACCAGTCTGGTGCACTTCACTGGACCACGCACATTTATATAAATGATAATCCCTCTAGTATTACGGGTAACTCTAAAATATTTCTGTTTGCTGATGGCACTAGCTTAGTAGTAAAGGATGTGTTGTGGAACAATGGCTCGGTTCCAAATAGTGCAGTTAATGACATAAGTTCATGGCTTGTAGAAAATAAGCAACGCTAAATCACAGTGAGACTCAGTTTTTACAGTTTGTAATACATAATTCAACAAAACCTGACGTTTTAACTTCATAGAATGGGCATATGATTAGTGAAACTGAACAGCTGAAATTTCTAGGTGTTCAGATAGATAGTAAACTGTCGTGGAAAGCCCACGTTCAGGATCTTGTTCAATGACTTACCATTCGGAAGGTATCTGAACTGAGTGACACGTAACTTAGTCTACTTTGCTTATTGTCATTCGCTTATGTCGTATAGTATTATACTTTGGGGTAAGTCTTCCCATTCTAAAAGGATATTTTTGGCTCAGAAACGGGCGGTTCGGGCAGTAAGCGGTGTAAGTTCACCAACCTCTTGAACAGGAGTCTGGGTATTTTGACATTAGCCTCTCAATACATATATTGCTTACGGTCACTTCTTGTTAACAATGTTAGCTTATTCCCGAGAATAAGCAGCTTTCACTCAGTTACTACTTGGCATAAATTAAACCTGTATTTGGATCGGACTTCCTTAACCCTTTTGCAGAAAGGTGTGCAGTATACTGCTGCATCCATTTTCAATAAGCCACCACTCGAATTCAAAAACCTTAGCAGTAATCCATGCGCTTTCAAATCGAAATTGAAGAATTTCCTCATGGGTCCCTCCTTCTATTCTGTCGAGGAGTTCCTTGAATAATTAAGCTGATTCTTGTTGCATTATTGATTGCGTTTACTTAAACTTATGGCTTGACTTTTTTCGGGTTCGTAAGCATTTTATTTATATCTGTTATTACTTTTATGTTGTCACTTCATGTACTGACACGTTCCATGACCTTGGAGATTTGTTCGTCAATTTGGTCCTACGGTACTTGAGGTGTAAATAAAAAAAAAAAATAAAAATAAAAACTCAACATCCCATATAAAACTATTGGAGCCATGTTTACTCCGCTCTATTCTTTTTCTCACTGTGTCCAGGACAAACTGCATGCAATTTGGGAAGCTACGGAGTGCAGTAGTACCAGATTCCACATGTTTGTAGTATAGGAAAACAGTTTTTAACCACAATTTTTTTCTTTATTTTATGAGCACTGCCGTTCTCTGAGATCATCATGCGCCTCTGTTCCTAAGCTAATAATAATCCACATAACCTTCTGGCAAAGACAGGCACCTTCAAAAATGGAAAGAACATAATAAAACTGATAAAACACAATTCACCCGTAGTATAGGGTCCTGGTCAGCACTCACACGTTTGCTGGTCGGAAATGCGTGCTCAGGGTCGCATAATGGATCAACTTTTAGAAAATATTACAACTGATAATGAATCAAGACACAGTACAGGAATTTCACCGAAAACAATTTCAAAGAATTTTGCCCATCATTTTTTTTAAATTCATTCAGCAGACATACAATTAGTGCGCAAATAAGGACAATGTTATTTCAATATACACCGGAAAATGTCAGTGTAGTAATTTTCTACGGACATGGGTAGATAAATAAAAAACCAAAACACAAACGATGATGTGGTTTTGAACACTGGTCGCAAAAGTGTGAAACAGCGACGCTAGCTACTGTGCCATCTCTTCGGTTTAACTATCTGCTATTTAAAAGGCACATAAAGTGTCTCGAAAACTTTGACTATAGTTTCTCAGAACGGTCGAGTATCGACGTATACACCGAGACACGAGTTCGCTTATTTTGACCCCTCTTCCACTGAGCGAAGTTTCTGGGAGATCGAGCTATGGCACTTACCATGCTCTCCTCATCACATGCATTGGAGTTATTACACTAGACACATCACTGTCTCACCGAACGCACTACCTTAATATTAAACATAAGGTGTCAGCCCGAAACAACACCATTCGAAAAGCTAACACTATTAATTGGGGTGCCCAGTAAAGGTGGTCCCAACCTTCGCTACGGCATTCTGTTTCTCGCGTGGACAATAGCCTGCCCAGTATGGTATAAATCCTCCCATATGAAAGAAATAGACGTAGCCAATAATGACACTGCAAGGTAAATTATTAGCTGTCTGAAACCAGCTCTTTTTGATGAAATGTACTGCGTGGCAGACATTGCTTCTCCAGACATACGCTGGGAAGTACTCGCAAATTCTGAAAGGACGAAAGACGAAGAAAATTAGTTATACCCAGTAACGGACATGCTCCACCAAGACCCAAGTTGAAGTCTAGGAAGATCTTTTTACAGTCGTCATCTGCACTAAACACGTCAGCAAAGAAAGCCAGAGAAAAATCGTAGTCAGCCAAAATGGTCATCTCCAAGCAGTGGTGAAGTCAGCAGAATGTTTAATAGGACTGTACCACAGTGAGATCACAAAATTGGTTACGAAGGAGCGTTTGCAAATCTAAGGACAACCTGATGAAATGGTGATAACACTGCGTAAATAAATCAATAATGGACAAAATATTAATGAGCCCCTTAAAAGACCACGCTGGTCACTTTGGAACGGTATAGATGGTTTAGAACGGGTACTAAATAAACATGTGACCCTGACCGCTGACGTAAGCTATGGCCGTTATACAACAAATTAGTCAAGTGCAGTGGCGAGAAGAACAGGATTTCAGGTCAGTTGATTTCAAGCAATAATGCAGAAGTTTGTCTAGCAGTTAACAAAAAAGTAAAACTGCAGGTCACCTACCCTGAACATTTGACACTGTATGCGATTATGCTGAACAATAAATGATTTTAAAATGAAATATTGTCATTTGTGAATGCTTATACTGAGGCGGAGATGGCCGCTTAGTTTTCTCGGCCAGCCGCAGCCCAAGCAAATACGCGAGCGCCGAGTAATGACAGCTGCGGAGATTGCTGCGGCGGCTATTTAGGGCTGATGACAAGAGCGCACATCCGGCCGCGTAATCACAGTGATTGGACGCGCGTAATTGGAGGACTCCGCGACAGCGCGACACCGGCCGCTCACCGCTTCTACTATTGTTGCCAGAGAGTCTCGGCGCTGATACACAAGTCGAAGGCGACGCAGATTACTCAACGGGCTCTCGCGAGCGTTGGATATCGCTACGGTGCCAAAATGGGACATAGAGCTTGAATTCCTACTTACCATTTTTTCCAACGGAATTAAATCCGCTGACATGAAATGAATGCAATTAATGGGGATGAAGTCACTGACAAGGAATGATATAAGTACAATACGTTCAGAAATGCTGAACCTGCAATATCAGGAGTTTCAGCAGTGTGTCAAGACAGTCATTTGTTTATACTTTTACATCACCTAATACGATTACAGATTTTCTTACATATAACGGACATCCGTGCAGTGTTAATATGACACTGTCCACATTACACGAGATGTTCGTAGTAATACTAAATCTAATAACGATAATAGTAATAATTGTAGTAGTAATAGTAATAGAACAAACTGGCTTCCAAATATCTTTTGGAAAACAGAAGTAATGTCAAACATAAAGGATAGTGCCACCCAGTTAACAAAAGACACGGAACATTAAACTACGTGAACAGCTTAAATCTGAGCGAATGGGTTACAGTCGATGAGCTGGATAGAATTTACAAGAATAGATACTTTTCACTAAATACCAAAATTCATCATCATTCATCATAATGTGTCTGTATTCTGGGTACTTTACTTTCTCTGAGTCCTGCAAGGTTCGCAAGAGGTCTTCTGTGAAGTTTGGAAGGTAGGAGACGAGATATTGGCAGAAGTAAGGCTGTGAGGACGGGGTGTGAGTCGTGCTTGGGTTGCTCAGATGGTAGAGCACTTGCCCGCGAAAGGCAAAGGTCCCGAGTTCGAGTCTCGGTCTGGCACACGGTTTTAATCTGCCAGGGAGTTTCATATCAGCGCACACTCCACTGCAGAGTGAAAACCTCATTCTGGAAACATCCCCCAGGCTGTGGCTAAGCCATGTCTCCGCAATATCCTTTCTTCCAGGCGTGCTAGTTCTGCAAGGTTCGCAGGAGAGCTTCCGTGAAGTTTGGAAGGTAGGAGGCGAGATACTGGCAGAAGTAAGGCCGTGAAGACGGGGCGTGAGTTGTGCTTGGGTAGCTCAGGTGGTAGAGCACTTGCCCGCGAAAGGTAACGGTCCCGAGTTCGAGTCTCGGTCCGGCACACAGTTTTAATCTGCCAGGAAGTTTCATATCAGCGTACACTCCGTTGCAGAGTGTAAATCTCATTCGGGAATATATTCAGAAGTTGGTACAACTGTGTCCGCCTGCTTAGCTGCGTGGTAACGTCCTTGCCTCCCGTGTAGCGAGACCGGGTTCGGTTCCCGGCCAGATTGCAGATTTTGCCAACAGCCTTGCCGCAGTAGTAACGCCGGTTCCCGTCAGATCACCGAAGTTAAGCGCTGCCGGGCTGGGCTAGCACTTGGATGAGTGACCATCAGGTCTGCCGAGCGCTGTTGGCAAGTGGGAGACACTCAGCCCTTGTGAGGCAAACTGTGGAGCTACTTGATTGGAAAGTAGCGGCTCCGGTCTCGTAAACTGACATACGACCGGGAGAGCGGTGTGCTCGTCACATGCCTCTCTACATCCGCATCCAGTGACGCCTGTGGGCTGACGATGACACGGCGGCCGGTACGTACCGTTGGTTCTTCCAAGGCCTTTTCGGAGGGAGTTTAGTTCAGTTTTGGTCCAACTGCACAAGTAATGAAAATTTTTGTTCGATGCTACAGACACGATCTTCTCGGAATTTACTGGAACCGAAGATTGATAATCAATTCAGTAATCCGTTACAAATGACGTGACGTTACAATGACCAATAAAGCTCAGCAAGTCATATGCCTTATACACATCGCTGTACCGAACATCGGTAATTTGCAAACGATCTGCAGTGAGAAGATCTGTCAGATAGAGTAAAGGCCATGTGAAAACATAAGTTTGTACACATAATTCGTCTGGCAATATGTGACATCGATATTATCTCAAAATGGACTGTTAAAGACCTTGCAGTACCCTAAAGCTGTGTCCTTCACTTGGCGACAGCTGCAGAAGACGGTTTTACTAAACACCCGCTGAACAGTTCGACGAGTTCTCACAGAATATTTCTAAGTTAGAGAAAATGTTCTGTTTAAGCCGTTAGCATTATATTAGTACTGTCTAAAAATGAGTGAGCAAAAAGATAAAGTTGTAGTAGTTACTATACAGTATTACAGAAATATCCGCCTTATTAAAAATGTAAAAATGAATCACCTCTGTAGACGATGTCGGTTCGTTTAGAGAAGAACGAGAAATAATGTGAAAAATTATGTTTTGAGATTGACGAAATGAATAACAGAATAGGAATGAGGAATGTGGGATAGCGATGAACATGATATAGAAATACTCTTCTGCAGCTGGACAGAAATAAGACGACTGAAATATACTGACAGGGAAGCTACATTGATGATAACAGTGCACAGTGGTTCTGGATCAGAGACTGTTTAGTGGCAAGTTTGTCCCAGAGTGTAATGGCTGAAACGGTGAATTAGGGGGAGAAAATAGGTCACTGCATTCCATATCCATCAGTTTCACTCATATGTTTTCAGATAATTTAATTTAATAGCCTATGACAGCGTAAGACACAATCCTCCGCCATATACGTTCCTCTATAAGAACTGTTACCACCTACCTGTCACAGAAACGCTTATTTTAGTTATCGAAGCAGAAACTCCAAATAAAATGAAAATTTAAGTGCTCAGATAGCCTCAATCGTGGTGGTGGTGGTGGTGGTGAAGGAGGAGTAGGAGGAGTAGGAGGAGGAGGAGAAGGAGGAGCTACTAATATTGCAACTTACGTGTAGTTCTGTAAGTTCAGTATCTAACAGATAAAAATGATACTTAAGGGAACTGCTTTCGATAAACTGTATATCTGGCCACGAACCTCAACCCGACACAAACTTTCATATGCTAAGAAACATTCAGAATAACTTTTCTTTAACGTTTATCCCACTTAGTGCATCAATAAGTCATTTGTGCCCACTTCGCTATTTTTGCAGGGTTTTCTAAAGAAGTGTGGGCTCTGGATACGAATATTTCGTTCGCGAGCATGATTCGAGTTTACTGCATCCGGTTCAGGTATCACTACAATAGAATGTGTCAGGTATAACGGCTACGAAGGCATATAAAACCACAAAATTATCTGTAGTTTTAAGTCAAGTGAATCTGACTTCTCATTATTTTGAAGTAAATTATTTCACAAAGCCATTCTCATTAAGCTCTATTTCTGTATCAACAACAAGTAATTCTTAAATACGTAGCTACACGGTTCTAAGAACTGCTAAGAATAACTAAATGTAAGATACTCATGTCGAACATACATTTTCATTATTGGCTGCTGTCATGTTTTAAGTGTTTTCTCTTTAAAGTATATTCGTTATGAAGATTTTAACCACAAATGGTTCAAAAAAATTATTGCAGTAGTTTAGTGCATCGATTTATAACTACCATTTTTGTTTTCGGAATTCAAGCGAAACATCGATGCTGATTCTCAAACGAAAATATATCTAATATTAAAAAATTGAAAAAATGTGCTTTTCTGCGAGCTGTGAGATAGAAAAAGTGATACATTTGTGGCGTATGCTACTGACAACTTGGTCATTTTGGACTTGTTAATAACAGAGACGAAGAAGAAGGGAAAGGAGTTATACCACCTAGCGTTTGCGAAAGTTATGGCACTGGTGGCAGAGGAATTTCGAATTGCATCAGAGTAAAGCAATATGCCCAAGTATGTTGGTGAACGTGCACCCTTTGAAAAGAAGTAGGTAATGTCGGACTCGAATTCTTTACTAATGGATTTACTCAAATTGTTCTAATAACGAGATGTTTTTACAGCAAAGATCGCGAAGATGGATGTAGGATTGCAGGCCACACGAGATATATGCAGAGACAAACTCCCACAATTCCCCATTATTACAGCAATGAAGCTAATAACTCTGTGTTTACGCAAGTGCCTGAAATTACGCGAGGAATGTTTGGTTGTGTACTTTGAACGGAAAGCGAGAACGATGTTGTCCAAACTATGTGCCTAAAACTACGAAGAGTGTCACATACAGAATAAAACATCAAGAAATGTACTCCAAGACAGAAATATCAAAGATACAATTGTACAGATTCCTCGTTCGTGAATAACAAAAATGATATGTCAAAAAGGGGCATAATACCAAGTTTTCAACAACAAGCCGTTATGAGCTTTGGCAATTTCAGAAACGACAAACGGCCAACTGGAGTGAAATGAATAATCATGCTAGGCCCAACGAAAGCCGAACTGAATTGAAAGAAAAATGAACACATGTCAGAATGTATATGACGTTGGTCTTGATCCGCAGTTGTCTAATCACCGAACTAAAATAAATAAAAAACCTACTATCTATTTTCGGAACAAGGACTACGACTCGTCAGAAATACGGCACGGGAGAGTCAAAGTTTGTAGTCTAGCATAAATAATAGTAATAGCTAAAAGAGCAATGTGCCACATGTCCGCTGTGGCTGTGGCACTATAATTAGAGTGGTGCGCGTGGGCGTTAGGCAGCTCATAAGTAGCGCAGGCAGACGTGTAACACGCACACGCCCGCAGTCTGGGTACGCAGCGGCCACAGACGAGTGTTTGCCGCCCTTCTATCTGAAATGAGGCGAGGGCGTTCACTCTGTGCTCTCGTATTACCGAGTTACGACGCAGTGAACAAGGGACACACTATCAGATGAAATGGCTGCTCTCGTGACGCACGATAGCTTACGAATAAATAATGGAAGAATTAATATCGAGCTCTCATTATTTAAGGGATCTACATTGCTGTGAACTGTAAGGGGCACCATGATAGACTGCGAGTGGTTGACGCTTACGCCTACACGTGGTGACGCGTGGCGTACGTTGACAGCGCGCTAGCCACACCCATTGTTTCTTAACTTGGGCGATCTTGCAGGAACCAGTGTTTCACCACAGCCGGGTGGTCGGGCTACAGACATTAAGCTCTCGTTTTCTTGTCAAGTCACTGACCTCTATTATCTCCGTTCGGACGTACAAGATTTTACTTCTCGGAATCTTGCACAGACAAGTGTGAGGAATTCGCGGAGCGGAAACAAAATAAGCGCGAATTACACGCTGTGCAGGATTGGTGTCTTATCTTTGTGAGGAGTGACGTAGAGACATGGCGTGGCAGAAGGCCTAATGCTGCCTCTTCCAAAAGTTGGTGGCGGGGGAGAGGGGAGGGCGAAACAAGGAAGTTCGTTTACAAGACATAAAATGGTGCGAGAAAAGGAGAAAACAAACTCAACCTTTGATGTGCAGGCCTCACAGAAATAAAGAAAGACTCGTATGCCATTGTTGCCTGGGAGACCCCGAGGAGTATACTTGGACGTCTAATTAGAAAAGGTTTCATTCCTCCTAGCAGAATGGCTTTCCTCCCGGTGTATGAAACTTATGGTTCAAATGGCTCTGAGCACTATGGGACTTAACATCTTAGGTCATCAGTCCCCTAGAACTTAGAACTACTTAAACCTAACTAACCTAAGGACATCACATACATCCATGCCCGAGGTAGGATTCGAACCTGCGACCGTAGCAGTCCCGCGGTTCCGGACTGCAGCGCCTAGAACCGCACAGCCACCGCGGCCGGCTTGGAACTTATGTCTTAAGTATATCTGTTGAGTGTAGGTGAGGATAATGAACGGGCGACTAAATGATGTCTCGTCTGTATTATGCGGTGCGGTGCGATAAAGAGCAAGGGATTTACAATTTTTCGCAGATGTCAGGGAGTCGCTAAGAATGATATATATCAGGCTGAACTAGGCACGGTACATTTCCTAACTTGATGTGGCTAGTATCTCATGTATCTAACACGCATGAATATCATACAGGAATCGGACTACTCGTGTGGAGAACTAGGATCCCCTGAAGACACTGTCATTTAATGTGTACTGTACAGGCACCTTGGACAAATTACATGACGCACTTCATGAAAGGGTAAAATATAAAAACAAATGGACTAACTTCAAGGCATTTGGTGTCAAAGTATCGACCACATTACACGAACATTACAGGCAAACACGCCTGCATACAATAACACAGGTAAGAACCCAAAAAAATGTTCAAATATGTGTTCAATCTTATGGGACTTAACTGCTAAGGTCATCAGTCCCTAAGCTTACACACTACTTAACCTAAATTATCCTAAGGACAAACACACACATCCATCCCCGAGGGAGGACTCGAACCTCCGCCGGGATCAGCCGCACTGTTCATGACTGCAGGGCCCCATACCGCTCTGCTAATCCCGCGCGGTGGTAAGAACCCAACCTGATGGTACCAACGCAGATAGTGACTCTGACTACAACACGTAAACATATGAAAACCCGAGGATAAAAACACTCAAACACATTCAATTATTCACCACACGTACGTAGAATAGACCGTGACTAGTTAGTGTGATGGTGCTAGGTCATGTTGAATGTGTAAAAAGTAAACATAGACAACGACTGGTAATTTAACCACATAGTTATGTAAAAGTATGAATGGTATACGCTAATAATAATATAGAATAACCACAAATACACCGTTGAGCTAGTAACAGCGATTAACTCTAACACAGAACAGCACATAAATTACAAAAACAGCAGAACGTTTCCAGAATGGATGAGAATCCTCGACAATTGTAAAATCGCCAGGAGCATGGAGAGCAGCTAAATTAAAACAAGAGGCTAGCAATGAAAAGTGTGGAACCCCAACACTCCACTCCCTTGTTTCAGTTTCCGGTTTGGGTTGGTGGAGAGTTCATCCAACATTATCTCACGTTTCTGTATCCTATTTTTCTTTCCTGTGACATGTACAGTTAACGTCTTCCATCTCCTTTAACTAAATTGATTTGTTCAAGTCCATTCCTGGCGAAACTCCATCATTGGGCACATGAGCAAGTGATCAGTTGTCTGTGATTCTCCTCATTACAAAGCCTCTGTTAGCTTCCTTTCTATCTCTTCAAATGTCGCCCCGTTGCATGGTAATGGCGACGTCGTCTGCACATACGAATCTTTTTATTTCCGGGTGGTGTGGCTGGTCATTTGTGTGCATCTTCAGAGTAGCCCGGTTTAACCATGTTTACTGTAAGTTTCGTGACTCCTGTTCTTAATCCGTTCAGTGCTCTCAAAGTACGACACTGTAGTTGTCGCTCTTGGTGATTTCCTCTTTGGGTTGCAGCTTTGTATTTCGCAGTGAGTCCAACCATAAAGATATGTGGTATGCCTCACGTCGGTGTGCTAGCGATACTATCCGTTTAATAAAACATTTCCACGACTTAAGACGAGTTGGAACCGCCTGGTGGTTATACAATGCATGCCGTGGGTCGGTTTGTTGTTTTCTCCTTTCTATTTCAACGCCTGTGGTGCTATGGTCGTAAGTGGCTAAATTCGCAGACAAATGTAGGCCTCAGACATCCGGGGAAAATTCTGGTAGTCTCCTTTAAAGCGACGTCTACTCGTTTGGAATGGCAAGATGCCTCCCATACTGGAGCCACATGTTCTCCGGCTGCAGGACAGAGTCGCATTGCTGATGACCGAAGAACTTAAGGCTGCGCTGTCCATAATGATGCAGTTAGTTTAAGTATAATATTGTTCCTTGGCCATATTTTTCCCTTGTGCTCAATATAGTGTTTTTCCAATGCAGTGTACACTCTAGATTCCTCCCCATTCTCTTTTCAACTATGTTTGGGTTTCTCCATTACGCACGACGAATGCACGTACTTGATTTCTTTCTGGATTAGATCGCACATGATTTTCGTGATAGTAGTTCTCCAAGATTTACAGAGCCTCTGTTAGCTTCCTTTCTATCTCTTCAAATGTCCCCCCGCTGCATGGTAATGGCGACGTCGTCTGCACATACGAATCTTTTTATTTCCGGCTGGTGTGGCTGGTCATTTGTGTGCATATTTTGCAGAATAGGGGTAAGAACGCTCCCTTGTGGTAATCCATCCTTTTGGTTTCTTCATTTACTTTTCCTTCCTTGGAGGGCTATGTAGCATCTTCGTTTCTGCAGCACGCCTCTTGACATGAAAGTTAGTTGTATGTCCTTTGTTATTTTACAGACTTTCGCGTAGAGTCGTTGGTGTTTACCGTATCATATCCCACTGAAAGGTCGACAAAGAAAGTAGTACTTATTAATTTCCTTTCCAAACAGTCTTCAACGTGTTGAGTCAGATTTAGTATTAGACACTTCCAAGATGTTTGCAATTCAGTACAAGATATTGACGCACAAACTGGTGATCACGAATTTTGAGCCACTGTCTCTCCTCACGTTGCCAGTCAAATACTGGGGCGTGAAAAATTATACACCAACAGGATTCAAATTTGCTACCTTCTAGCTGGCCGTCTCGACTACTGGGCGAGTACCTCACACTAGACGACAGCTATCTAATCAACGCTGTAATATGGCAGGTTACAACATGTGCAGTACTGAAACGATGAATAGTACATACGGTCGCTGAAACAGCTGAAGTAGTACGACAACTTTGACGTTCGGTTGTGGTGCTGTAGTGGATTCTGTGTATTGGATGGTCTACGCCAGATCTGCTACTCCAAAGCTAATGAAACATACACGGTGACGTTCATTTTGATCGATGGATCCCGGGAGATGTTAAAGTTCACTCACATGCCCGTAAAGGGAAAAATGGAAGAAACATTAATATTAATGTATCATCCACGTCGCTAGAGGCGGACTGGACGGTTATGAGGGAGGAAAAGAAAAATCAGGGTGGACGGAAGGGTATTTGAAATCCACTCCATTTCGCGTTTTAAGCACCACCCTGATCGGGAATAGTTTGCATTTCGGTACTTTATATGTTCCCTTCATTTTATTTGTAATAGATTCTTGCAGAGTAATAAAAGGACCAAGGCAATACCACAGAATTGCGCCCCACACAATCACGTTTTGCAGCATACACGTAAGAGAGAGAGAGAGAGAGAGATGTTTTCCCCAGGAATTGTTTCCGTAGTTTCCCTAAAGCACGTAAGCCGAAAAACTGGATAGTGGGTTTGAAAAGACTTTTGCCTTTCTCCTTGCTTATCCTTATCCAGTCCTACCCTGTGCTGTGTTACGTACGAGCTTGTCATCGATGAATAGTAAGACTCAACCTTCCTGCATTTCCTATGAGAGAATCAGCTCGAAAGGCCATCGTAGTTTCAAGTATCACCTCCTTAATCCTTATAAAGTACTGTTTGACGTAAGCAAATTTTTATAGACAGTTTGATCCATGTTGAAGAACATACTGACATAAGCGGAATCGAAATTAAAATAGATCGTGAACTGCTCTGCGGAAGCTCCATACCTTTTGTTCTCTGTGCTGTGTTCGTGATAAAGATGCCAATAGGGAATGAAGCGTATGATATTTCTCTGCAATGTTCTACAGTGGCTACTAAAATTACAAAGAAAACATGGTTTTAAAATTGAGGACACTCGTTCTAGAAAATACTATTTTTTTTTATTATACTGCAATGAATTTCCTTTCTCGTATTACGCGTCAACTGGGAATCGATATGGATTTTCTGGTCATATGATCCTGCTTTGAGTGTGGCTGCACCGTCCTTTAAGAGTAATTACTGTTTGCAACACACTTAGAAAGGTGTAAATGAGACAGGGATGAAGAAAAAATGTTAGAATTCGCATCCCATGGAGGACGAAATGGTCAGAGACGGAGTTCTTGAATTGGAGTAGGATGGGATAATAAATTACCAGTAAATATAGTTGAAGAAGTCATCCGAGAACTCGCCTGAAAGAAAGAAGGAAGAAAAATTAGAAGGTTACGTTCAGTTGGCGGAAAATTCATGTAAGAAGGAGCACCATATCTGACAAAGCGTGTATCCTTTCCAAAGAAAACATCCCGACATTTGCCAAAATCGACTTACGAGGACCATGGTTAAAGTAAATAAGAATGATAGGACGATGATTCAAACTCCTTTCTCCGTAATGCAAGTCCAGTGACTTATCCACTGCGCACCCGTGTCGGCTATTCGGTTGAATGGGTCAAGAAAAACCACGGGAACCTACACGATAACGTGTTCACGTTCACATCCCGCTGTCAGTTTCCTCATTGTTGTATCTACTTTCAGATAGTTATAGCTGTAAAACTTTTATTTACATCTTTCGCACTGTTTCACACACCCTCTATGGATTTTCGAAACATAAATAAATTACTATAACATGGAAAGTTGATCAGGAGCGTTCAGTCAGTTAACGCACTAGAGACGTATTCGTGAGAACAGAATTCAGATTCCCATCTTGCAACTGTTAATTAAGTTTGCCGTTGAAGTCTAAATCACTTGAGGTGAATGCTGGAACTGGTCCTTTGATAATGCCATTACCGTCCCCACCCCCAATCCTTCACCGACAGTGCTAGTGCACCGTTTCCACTGACTTGGCTGTCAACAACATGTTAATCTGTAAGATTTCTATTTTTTCCACAATCATGCCATAGTATCTGTTCTACTTACACGACAGCACCTGACTCTAGATGTTGCTCCAACAGATTCTTAAACAACTCCGCTTGACATTATAAACTGGAGCCATCACGTCGGTCGCGTGCTTCTGCACAAACCCCTTCACTGGTATTTGTAATACAGCGAGAGTATCGCAAGCCATTTGCCTATCGCACGCCACACTTGCTGTTTTAGTTGCCAGCGCGCGCACTGCATCACTCGACTCACTGCCGTATAACACGCACACCATTTGCAAGCATGTGCCTGTCACTCAGCGACTTCACAGCTCACATCTACGTGTTCATCTACACACGTAGCTTTCGAATCATTGTAGACAGCATGACGAGGCTACTTTTTATTCCATCATATGTTAGGCTTTCTCTGTTTCTACTGACACATAAGAGAGGTTATTTGTTGTGTGAGTGTGTTTGCTTATTAATCTAATTTTATTACGTTGCTCTTTACATGAGTATACAAATGACTGTTCGTAGGCGCCACCCTAAAAACCGGTTCTTATGCATTTGAAGTAATTTTCTCTAAGTTATTGTCCTCTTTCTGCGACTCTGGATCAATTTAAATTATTCAGTATCGACGTCATCCCCTCTTATCACGCATACAAGCCTCTGACCAATCATGTTGCTTTTCTTCGTACACGGTCCGTTTTAACTGTCAGCTCGACCCGATATGGGTACTGCAAAGAGGAGCAGTAGTCTCAGAAGAAAGCTTTGCCTGACTTACAACTGTGCCTATTTGAGTGATCACTAATAGCCTCCCATACTCTCCTTCCCAGGTATTCATATCACTTGGATCAGCGCAGTTGTGAATCATTAACATACCAGTCAAAAGCTAATCCATTTTTATGTTTCGCAAAGGACAAAACATTCCATTTATCTACATCAAGGGCAAGTTGCCAGTCTGAGCACCATGCCGGTATTTTACGAGGTTCGTCTTTGTATTTGCTATAATTTGCGTCGGACAAAACTTAACCCCACCATCAAAAGTTTGTGGTTGCAATTAATATTATCCACCCGATTCACTGATATATGCGGAGTGAATCGCATAAGAAGTATTACTGCTTCAATTTGGTGATGATTCTAAATGTCGAACGAGGATTTCGCCAAATGGTAGTACACCGAGGGACACAGTTTTTTACATGTTTTATCCTCTTAACTCTTGTATTAAGTGAAATATTGAAGAAAATATGGGTTTCTTTTTAGTGGAACGATATACATTTTAATAGCATTCGAAAGCACTTAAAAAGATAAGTATAGTGATATATAGGTTGTGCTGTTGGCGCTGAGACTTTTCACAAAGATATCCGATAAATATGATTGAAACTAAATGAGGTCAGAACTGGCTATTGAGGTGTAAAGAGCACCAAATGGGGACTTCATTTCAGCAGATAGCATTTTAAGTATGCTATTAGTTGGAAGGTGTAAGACTCAGTAACTCGTGTATAACTGGAAATCATTCTTGTACCAGTATAGTTAGATTTCTTGTAAGACCCTAGGTTAAACTCTCCTCTGACCGCCCGCATCTCGTGGTCGTGCGGTAGCGTTCTCGCTTCCCACGCCCGGGTTCCCGGGTTCGATTCCCGGCGGGGTCAGGGATTTTCTCTGCCTCGTGATGGCTGGGTGCTGTGTGATGTCCTTAGGTTAGTTAGGTTTAAGTAGTTCTAAGTTCTAGGGGACTGATGACCATTGATGTTAAGTCCCATAGTGCTCAGAGCCATTTGAACCATTTCTCCTCTGACCATCTCTCATGCCATGTGTCCCAGTTGGATGTTTAAATGACACGATTCTAAAATCGTATGTCTGAGACAGAAGCACGTAGTCGCTAACGTGACCGTACGTAGGAATGGTCATGTTGTTCAGAATATCATTTCATTATGAAATATTATTTTGTTATCAATAATTCCGATAGATGTAATCGATTATACACCGACGAGTGTGACGTCCGTGTTATAGTGCCACAAATGACAGAAACTTTTTGTGGCTATTCGCTGACTTAAATATGATAATTTCCTACCCAAATTTTATTCAAATCACATCAAAATCTTTCGTTTGTGGAACCAACAGCGTAGATCGGATGCAACAACCTGCTTTCGATATCAGGCTGAACACCACCTAAAATTATTAAAGATTGCAGAATTTTGCCCCAGTAAGTTATAACCGGAAATTCTTGACTTTCCTAACAAAGTGAATATTTAGCAATGTGAATTCCAGATATTTACCATGATTCTATATATCTATTCACATTTTAGTACAACAGGCTTTCTCATCCGACAAAAAGTAATCGATGCGATTACTATGCTTTTGCCAGGTGTTCTTTCGAACGTAACTACCCGTTACATCATCCATGAAGAGTCACATAGGACTGAGTCAATGCAGTGATGCATCGCAGATCCTGGTCATGTGGTCAGCGTGATTCAGGCGTTTAAGCCTTACAGGTATCGTAGTGGAGGTCGCTGAAGAGAACATTCCTGTTTATTTTGGTTCCTTTAACACTTTCTTAAGCTAAATGAAGTACTTATTGCAGCATGTCACGCAGTAGTACCACTTAAGTGACTCACAAGTAGATGAAAGAACTGTCGAAGTCTGGCCTTCAACTGACAGCTCGAGGTAGATGCAGCTATGGTTAAGGAACTAGACTTGCAATTTGGAGAAAGGGGCTTCAGATCCACATCCGGACGTCTTGATATAGGCTTAAGGAGAGTGCAAGGCTACTGACATTGAAAAGGGAAAGGCCTATTTACATCATTATCCAAAATTGTTTTTCTTTCGTCGACGACGGGACGTTATGAATGAATTTTCCTACCACTTCCAAGAGATGGAGCAAGCACGAAATTCCACTATTAATGCACGTTTAACATGGAAAATTCCTGTAAGGTATATGTAAATGCAGAAGACTTTTCCAGTTATATTAATATTCGTAATTCATAAATTATTCTGAGTTGTATGTAAGAGAGGTGCCATTACAGCTAGCGTCAAGGGCCCTTCCTGTTCTATTAACGGATAGCGCCTGGCATTAGTGGTTGATTACATGCCTCTCGGTGAGTCGTAATTAATCTAATGTTATCTTTACTATTCCTACTTTTGACGTTTGCGGAAGATAGAGATTATTCATGGATTGCTAATCGAGAATTTCTGTGTTGCATTTTGATGAGACATTTATCGTCTTTCTTCTAGTGATGTCCATTTTAATTTTTTAAACTTATCTACTAGGCATTGCGTGGAGCAAACACATTTGTGATTGTGCATTCTACATTTCTCTGAATACGCTCATTACCATCTGTTAGTCTAAACTGATACAAGAATTACGCATTCTCTATCGTAGACAATATGAATTTTTTATAGCATCCTTCTATACGGCAATCGGTTTCCCAATGACTGGACGTATAAGTTTATTACATTTCATATATATATATATATATATATATATATATATATATATATATATATATATATATATATATGTATATATATATATATTATTAAAGAATTTTGCTTTCGAAATAGTATAGCACTACTGACTCTAGCTAAACTTCGGAAGTGTTATAGCGAAAGGTTTCTGGATGTATCTATGGATATGGCCGGCTCTCTACGATCTGAATTGTTCCCGCGTCGAGTCACCAGGTAATCTACATTTTTCAAAGGACCTATGATAATTTACCGTTAATAACTGAATTAACTCTGCAGAAAACTTCATATACGACAAAAATGAGAATATCAAAGAAATACTCACTGACAGATATCATGAGAAGTAGACTACAAAGTTGACAAGTTCCCGGTCCGGCAGTTAAGGTTTATTTTCAGGTCAAAAGTCAAGTTTAGGGCAGTGCCCTATATTTAATATTCCTTTCCAGTGAATTGATTCCATCCCTGAAGTGTGATTCTAAAAAGTTGGCAAAATTTCTTCAAAAGTTGTCAAAATCTCTTCTTTAGACTCGAAACATCTCTCACAGATGATTTCTTTTAGATGACGAAAGGTGGAAGTCATAGGGTTCCAAATTTGGTAAAGAGTGTGAAGTCTTATTTTTAAAGACTGAGTTTTCCCATTGTTAAAGGAAAATCGTGGACAGGTAATTTTTTAAAGTCTTTGAAGCTGTAACGTTGTGTTTGTTGCGTATTTCATATTCTCAACAGGAATTAATTTGAAGTTGTTGAGGGTTTATAAGAAGAGAGGTCTTTCATCTTCACCGGTTAAGAAACGGCCAGCCGAATTCAACTCAGCCAAACTTATTTTTAAGATGTAAATGACGTGTGACTAGGGCCTCCCGTCGGGTAGACCGTTCGCCGGGAGCAAGTCTTTCGATTTGACACCACATCGGCGACTTGCGAGTTGATAGGGATGAAATGATGGTGATTAGGACAACACAACACCCAGCCCCTGAGCGGAGAAAATCTCCGACCCAGCTGGGAATCGAACCCGGGCTATTAGAATTGACATTCTGTCGCGCTGACCACTCAGCTACCGGGGGCGGACATTTTTAAGATGACACATGTGAAGAACGTGCAGAAACTGAACCACAGACGAAAGCTTCGAGAAAGCGCTAAACACGGAACTGGAGTATCAGTGACAGAGTGTCTGAAAGATCTGACGTCGGGTGGGTGACATATTTGTTGAACGCTGACCAAAAAATTACAAGAACAACTTTATCAACAAGCGTTTGAAGACTTTTAGAAGTAATTCTACGAACTTTATTCTCCGAATCGTTACTGTGGAGGAGAAGGAGGTCTCCCATTACACATCACAAGTGAGACAATGGGCGGACGCCGGTGTCCCTACACTAAAAAAGCGATGTTACTCTCATCTATTAGAAAGAATGGCCAACGGTTTGTGGTACTCAGTGGTAACTCTTATTACTGATATCCATGGAAAGAGGAAAACAGAGAAGTGATGTTTTCTTTTGCTTCGCAACAAGTGCTAGTGCTCTTTTCACATTCACTGGGAACCATCATGAATCGCAATGACTACAGTGTAATTATTGTCTTAGAATAAAAGTGTCATTTCGGTTCGTCTCCTTGCGTATTTGTATCATTTACCTTCTTTACTGTGCTATAGTAGTTCTTTCAATGTTAGGTTCAAGTTTCGTCGAGTTATGGTACTTTGCAGTTACACATCATGCGAAAGTTAGTTTCGTCCTTACGTTTTGCACACTGGTGTATTATGTTACTCGCTTAGTAAAGAAGAAAGTAAGTACATGTATAGCTCGTAACCTATTTCAGGCACTGAAAGGTTTTCTAAGGGTAGGTGGTTATACCCATGAAGAGAAAATCGAAACTCTGGACCTGGAAGTTGAAGTATCAGCCCTGGAAGTAAGTGGGAAACAATTCAAGAATGTGCTGGTCAGGATTAATCCCGTACAAGAAACGAAAAGAAACTTTTTAGTAAGCAGAGCTGAAACTAAGAACTCATTAGTTTTCAAACTTAATATACTTGCATTGTTTGTCTATAATGTGGTAACAAGAGTACGCTTTTTATGGGTCAGATGGTAGAAGTTTCATACACAGAGAAAGCAGCCACTGGAAATGTATTGACACGAAGAAGAATAACGCTACACATGTGGGACAGACTGGAAGAAGACGAGAAGCAAGTTGGAAATTAACCAGCAGGTTGCTTTATTACAGAAGTCGGAACTATAAATAATACAGTAATGGCGAGTGAGACTAGTTTCTGTTCTGGATCTCTTACTGTAGCTACAGTAGTGTGTTTCTTGAAATGCAACTAGCGGTACATACGGGATAAAATGTATAATACAATTTTTTATTGCCTACCATTGTTCTGGTTGATAGCTTGTCGTGAATTTGATGTCGGAAACTGTTACCTGGATAAATGCAATGTATCCATTTTTTCTAAACGCAACCTCTAGTTAAATGCAGGCAACAAAGTGCTCATGAGACGGCCCATTTACCCTCGCATTCCACACACACTGCGTCATCGGAGCAGAGCTCTGTCTTAAGACCGCAATTAAGGCAACACGAAGAGAATGCAAACATCGGAATCTATCACAGTGAAATGTTTCAGCGCAAGTCTCCTGGCAGTTTTATTTGCTCAGAGGAGACCAACACGTCGTAATTTTTCATCAGTAGGGCTTTTACTGATATGTTGCGTATGGCGGTTTGTGTTGCAGTCTAGAGAGGTTTCTCAACAATAATTCTATTCTTAAGTGAATGATGATGTTGGTGTTCTGCGTTTCATCATATGTAATGTGGCCGACCGACAACTCACATATCGCAGAACAGTTACTGAAAGATAAGATTTATTCGAAAGGCAGCATTATACCGAAATAGTTCGAAAAACTTATGTTCTGAATAAATCCGAAATTAAATAACAATTTTGAGAAAAAATTATCCACACTATAATACAGTCTCATATTAATATTACTTTTTTAAGAGAAGAAAAAGAAAGAAATGGAAAGAAAAGAAAAGAAACAAGTTCGCATTAGCTTTGTATCATGGGAGCCACGTCATCCAGTTCTAATAACTGCTTATACTAGATTCGTAGGTTCCGAAGATACAGTAGAATAATTGATGAATTTACGTTAGCTAACACGTTTTTATTCATTTGTTCAGAGTTTCCCCGTTCAGGGCTGCTAGTGCTCCGTGGGCACCTCCCCGGGTGGCGAAAGGGCAAAGCCTTCCACGTGTGGGTGGCTCCGGGTAAATGAAACACCCGGGCGGACTAAAACTAGCAACATGGACGGCGTCTCTATTCCAGTGGGACAGCCTGTCAGAGGCGTCTCTTACCCCTTGTTATTGGCAGCCTCGAAAATTACATCGCTAATCCGTTTTGAGGCATGTGTGGCGATTATGCTCCTCACCTACGAAGTATGATGTGCGGCAGGAAGGTAAAATGTTTCGGATTTAAATTAGTCTCACATTCGGATTTCCAGTTGGAAGCTGCTTTAAGGTCACAAAATTTTAATTTTACAGAACGATAAAAACAGTTCTTTCAAACACGCACATACAGTTGTCGTTCACTAATGGGAAATGACAGTCTGACAGGACCAGAAGAGTAATTAGAGAAAATAAACTGGAGCATTGTTGGCTTAAATGAAATACGTTCTAAAGGTGAAAACTGCCGTCGCCTAAATTCAGGGAACCTCGTCATTAGTGTGGTTAATCAAATGGAAAACTAAAGGCAGTCGGATTTTTAGTAAACAAACCATTATAGATAAGACAGCAGTACTAGAAGGTACTTCAAGAATAACAACACGTGCTGTCCCAAAAAATATCAAAAAGTATAAAGCCCAAAGAGTTCAAGCATATGCACCTAGTCATTCTGATCACGAGATGAAATCCTTCTAGGAATGCATCAAAGAGGACTTTGAAAAAGGGAGAAATTGATTTTATAGATTCATAACTGATGACTTTAATGCGAAAGTTAAAACCCAGAAAGAAGTTGATCCAGTTTTTGGCAAATATAGACTAGATGAAAGATGACGGAGATAAGAGATTACTCAGTTTGCAGAATGCATGATACCACATACTGTGAATATGTGAATCTGAATTTTAAAGATATCTCCGTGCTGAACAGGTTCAATACAAACAGTGACCATCGACTAATAAGAGCAAGATTTGAAGTGCATACAAAAGATGAATGAATGCAACTAACTGAAGGAAAAATAAAAATATTTTATCTCAAAACCCTCGAATAACTATAACAAGACTTCCAATAAAAAATTAAGGGAAACTTAAAAGAATGTAAAGCAGAAGACGTAACAAAGATACTAACCACGACAACCAGAGAAATGGTTGGCTTATGTAATTCTCAAAACTAACCCAAGAAACTCACAAATAAAACGATAAATTTAACGGAAAAAGAGAAGAAAAATGAAAGTGGAAACAAACTATGATAAGATAGAATACACATAACTGTACAAGTCCCTGAGAAAGAGCATGAAAGAAGACCTCTAGAAGTATGAAAAAGGAACACTGAAAACAAGTTTTAAAACTAAATCTGATTTAAAGATGGCCAAGCGGAAGTTTACGATTAAAAAGAATTAGCTAACAGCGTTGGACACA